>NC_041406.2:131524391-131756891 GCF_900747795.2 Erpetoichthys calabaricus
GTTGTATGGTGTACTTATCCCAAACCATCATCTTTGAATGTTGCAAGACTTTCGCCTTGTATGTAGATCGGGGTAATTACATTCATTGCATTCCTAGTCTGAATCAGAATGTGATTGTATGGGTGGTTACCTGGCACTGTAGGGTTGCCACCCGTCCTTTAAAATACGGAATCGTGCCGCATTTGAGAATGAAATTGCGCGTCCCGTTTTGAATCAATACTGGACGGGATTTGTCCCGTATTTTTTTTATCATTTTTTTAAAGCAGCGTCTCATGCAAATCATCCCACACGCATTTTATGAAGATGCCTCCTTTCCTACTTTTGATTGGGTAATACTTGATGTCATCGTTAGTTTGATTGGTCTTTTTAACTGTCCAGTGAGGAGGGCGTGTCTTTTAAGTAGAGTCTGCAAAGTGTTGGCACTGAGATGTGGCGTCAGCGCCAGAGTTGAAGCCCCTAACGTTGCGGTCAGCAAGTCGGCTAACATCCGCCATGTGCCGTCTTTCAGTTGCGAGAAGCAGATCATATAATGGTTGAAACTGTTGCCCCTAACGTTGCGCCACGGCGTGTGGTTCGTTTATACCTCGTGTCTTCTCATTAAACTTTTATCTCGCGAATATGTTATTGCAATCCGCAGCGGGAGCGTTTCTATAAACTTAATTTAAACTTACGTTTTACACCGTGCTTTGTTTCCCTTATGAACATGCTTGTATGCTTCACTCGCTCCCTTCTCAATTGTTTAATTAATTTTTTGCTCTTCGCTGTTTGCGGCTCCTCCTTCATTTCCCCCTACTTCGTTCTTTTATCTCGCGAATATGTTATTGCAATCCTTAACGGGAGCGTTTCAATAAACTGATTGAAAATAGTTTTGCATTAACCTTTTTAGTAAAAGGCGAGCTTTTAAGCCTGAGAAATCACCCCGTAAATGCACACGTTTAATTGCACATGTGTTAATATGTATGGTTACACAGTATTAAAAGACAGTGAACAACGTCAGTTACCTTTGTCCCCGCATTTGATAAAAGGCGAGCTTTTAAGCCTGAGAAATCACCCCGTAAATGCACACGTTTAATTGCACATGTGTTAATATGTATGCTTACACAGTATTAAAAGACAGTCAAAAATTAACTTCATTTACCTTCGTTCCCGCGTTTGACTCGTGCTGTAAATCTCTTCCTTGTTTTTAGTTCACGTGATTACGTAGGAGGCGTGATGACGCGATACGTGACTCCGCCTCCTCCATTACAGTGTATGGACAAAAAATATGTTCCAGTTATGACCATTACGCGTAGAATTTCGAAATGAAACCTGCCTAACTTTTGTAAGTAAGCTGTAAGGAATGAGCCTGCCAAATTTCAGCCTTCCACCTACACGGGCAGTTCGAGAATTAGTGATGAGTGAGTCAGTCAGTCAGTCAGTCAATCAGTCAGTCAGTCAGTCAGTCAGTGAGTCAGTGAGGGCTTTGCCTTTTATTAATATGTATAGATAAAGTCATTTCACATTATGCAACTTTTCCAGCAATGTTTGGTTATAGTCTTCATTAACATAATTCTTAGCAAGTCAGGAGCAGTCAGCAGTGTGCTTCCTTGAAACCAGTCGCGTAATGCGACATGCCCAATGACTCACTCCAATAAAATCGAAAGAGTTTTATTTGGTCTTTAGTCGTAGGATGAGCACTGTGTGCCTGAGAGCTGACAACCAATTAAAGCTCATCCAGAAGTATAATGCATACAAGGCAGCAACAAGTAATTAAAAACACAGCTGTTTTGGACCTCAAAAACAGAAAAGGACATTGTTTTGTCTGCTGTCTTGTGTATTACATTTTACAGAATGGAAAAGGAAAAAGAAAAAAAAAGGGGCAGAGATTGCATTTGGACTCTCCATACCTGTTAACCTTTCATACAATGCCAGCTCCATTGGGCAGCTTGTTATTCGCTGTCAAAAAAGCGGATGAGTAGGACTGTGCGGAAAGTCGGCATGCAATCATTAAATGTGACATCGCCAGCGATATTTAGTCATTTAAAATGACATGGTTCAGCAAAGAAATCAGCAAATGCTGCTGACAGATCTGACATACCCTACAACTAGAAGCTGTGTAATGTAATATTTGGTTTGGCAGGAATGATCCAGAATGGAATCTGAGCAGTGTGACAGCAGGTGGTTGTAGACTGAGTTCTGATGGAAGTGTAGACCTCTAGTTCAAAGGAAAGTGGAGTTTGACAATCTGGGTAAACCTTGAAGGAGTGGGGATGCTGTTCTGGACTGAATGGAATCAGCTGTGGTAGCTTAAAGCAATTAGTGAAGGAGACTATCGACATAGATAGATAGATAGATAGATAGATAGATAGATAGATAGATAGATAGATAGATAGATAGATAGATAGATAGATAGATAGATAGATAGATAGATAGATAGATAGATAGATAGATACTTTATTAATCCCAAGGGGAAATTCACAATTGATTGATCCAGGAAATGCTGGATGGATTACAATAAAAAAAAAATTGTGGGAGCATCTGGAATTTTCCCAGCAGATTCTATAGCCTGTTGTTAGGTTCAGAATGTTAGTATTGGGACTCTCATCAAGAGAAGTGATTATGAATACCTTGCTTCACAGCAGCAAAGGTAAGTTAAGATACAGTATCATTTTAAATTCCAAAATGCCATGGTCCTACAATGTGTTACATTAAAGATTATGAATAAAAAGCTGTAGTAGATACAGAAAACAATACATCTTACTGTAGAAGACATAATGACTAGAATACCAATTGATAAAACATTGGCCTCCTAAGCCAGGGATTGTGGGTTTAAGTCCCATCTGGAGTGAGTACGTTTTAACTCTCTCAACTCAATGCATACTTTTACAATTGTTCATATTTGCATGGTGTAATTGCATTAATGAAGTGCACATACAGGTGCTGGTCATAAAATTAGAATATCATGACAAAGTTGATTTATTTAAGTAATTCCATTCAAAAAGTGTAACTTGTATATTAGATTCATTCATTACACACAGACTGATGTATTTCAAATGTTTATTTCTTTTAATGTTGATGATTATAACTGACAACTAATGAAAGTCCCAAATTCAGCATCTCGGAAAATTAGAATATTGTGAAAAGGTTCAATATTGAAGACACCTGGTGCCACACTCTAATCAGCTAATTAACTCAAAACACCTGCAAAAGCCTTTAAATGGTCTCTCAGTCTAGTTCTGTAGGCTACACAATCATGGGGAAGACTGCTGACTTGACAGTTGTCCAAAAGACGACCATTGACACCTTGCACAAGGAGGGCAAGACACAAAAGGTCATTGCTAAAGAGGCTGGCTGTTCACAGAGCTCTGCGTCCAAGCACATTAATAGAGAGGGTTAGGGAAGGACAAGATGTGGTAGAAAAAAGTGTACAAGCAATAGGGATAACCGCACCCTGGAGAGGATTGTGAAACAAAACCCATTCAAAAATGTGGAGGAGATTCACAAAGAGTGGACTGCAGCTGGAGTCAGTGCTTCAAGAACCACCACGCACAGACGTATGCAAGACATGGGTTTCAGCTGTCACATTCCTTGTGTCAAGCCACTCTTGAACAAGAGACAGCGTCAGAAGCGTCTCGCCTGGGCTAAAGACAAAAAGGACCGGACTGCTGCTGAGTGGTCCAAAGTTATGTTCTCCGATGAAAGTACATTTTGCATTTCCTTTGGAAATCAAGGTCCCAAAGTCTGGAGGAAGAGAGGAGAGGCACAGAATCCACGTTGTGTGAGGTCCAGTGTAAAGTTTCCACAGTCAGTGATGGTTTGGGGTGCCATGTCATCTGCTGGTGTTGGTCCATTGTGTTTTCTGAGGTCCAAGGTCAACGCAGCCGTCTACCAGGAAGTTTTAGAGCACTTCATGCTTCCTGCTGCTGACGAACTTTATGGAGATGCAGATTTCATTTTCCAACAGGACCTGGCACCTGCACACAGTGCCAAAGCTACCAGTGCCTGCTTTAAGGACCATGGTATCCCTGTTCTTGATTGGCCAGCAAACTCGCCTGACCTTAACCCCATAGAAAATCTATGGGGTATTGTGAAGAGGAAGATGCAATACGCCAGAGCCAACAATTCAGAAGAGCTGAAGGCCACTATCAGAGCAACATGGGCTCTCATAACACCTGAGCAGTGCCACAGACTGATCGACTCCATGCCACGCCGCATTGCTGCAGTAATCCAGGCCAAAGGGGCCCCAACTAAATATTGGGGGAGTGCTGTACATGCTCATACTTTTCATGTTCATACCTTTCAGTTGGCCAACATTTCTAAAAATCCTTTTTTTACATTGGTCCTAATTGATATTCTAATTTTCCGAGATACTGAATTTGGGACTTTCATTAGTTGTCAGTAATAATCATCAACATTAAAAGAAATAAACATTTGAAATACATCAGTCTGTGTGTAATGAATGAATCTAATATACAAGTTTCACTTCTTGAATGGAATTACCGAAATAAATCAACTTTGTCATGATATTCTAATTTTATGACCAGCACCTGTATAATACACCAGTAACGGCGCATTGCATGACAACGTGCAGTGAACACACTTGACTTGAGCATTCACAGTTTTCATACTCTTTCTCTGTATGTTTAGAATTAGTTTGCTCAGAGGTTGATGCTCTTGCTGCTTCCTGAGCAGCTCTTCTTTTTTCCACCCTAGTGGCCCGCTTCTTCTCTTCTTTCGTCGGTATCTTTTCGCGTCAACACTGATTAAGTCAGTGTTTCTGTTGCAATTACTTTGTACATTTTTCTTAATTTTTCACTTAAGCTGGCACTTAAGTGTTCAATCTCCCTCAAGAATGATTTAATATATGAAGAGACAGGGGAAGTGACGGCGAAAGTGGTAGGGAATGAGAACGGCGCCCATAAGTATGCGGCTCACGGCTGCCCTGCTGGCTGCTGCCGAGAGTTGATTCTACAATAAAATAAAATAAATATAAAAAGAGGAATAACCTTGGAGGTCAATCATCACTCCGAAAGCAGATAGTACACGTCACGTAGTATATGTGTACCAAATTGTAGGTCAATAGTTCATACGGTTTGCGAGCTACAGGTGATTTAAAATCCTGAACAGACAAAAGGACAGCCACAGTAGCGTACAATAAAAGAAGATGTTTACACTACTTACCTGCCGTTTTGCACTGTTTCTTATAGTCCTTAATTTATAGTCTGCATTTGTTACACTCTCCCTGATGTGCCCCCCTCCCACAAAGTCCTTTTTTGTTAGATATATTTTCATATTTAGGTATAGGTATTTGTATACTTGTATTTTTATATTTGGTATATATGTGCAGTTATATGCATAGATATTGTACAAAAATCCCTGCTTTATGCTGAACCTAGGCAACACACGCCCCACAAGACTATTGCGTATGCATGCCGTTTTGTTCCTGAATTGTAACACAGTCTCTGCCTGCTTGTTTGTGTTTTTTTGTGCGTTACTCACAAAGTAAGTTGTTTCCTTTTTTGCAGTGTTCAATGTAGCTTAATATCTTAGCTAATATTGCAACTTACAGTATATTAATGTTCAGTGAAAATTTACAAAAGTGCTATTATGGCTATGTTTGCTGTTTACGAATGAACATATTGTAAAATTTGTGCACTGTTGACCTTTAAGGAGAGATACACTGTACTTTACTTCGCTCCAAGACGTTAAAATATGTTGATTTTCTCAGTATTAAACGTAAAGATTTTATTTTGAAAATAAATGCCGTCTTGGGCATTACGCTGTACCTTTTATTCTGGTTAATAGTGCCACCTACTGGTTTGATTAAACAATGTGTAAAGTTGAGGAATTGATGTTTAACATTACTCTTCCTGAATATTCTTCTTCTTTCAGCTGCTCCTGTTTAGGGTTGCCACAGCGGATAACCTTCATCCATATCTTTCTGTCCTCTGTATCTTGTTCTGTTACCTCCGTCACCTGCATGTCCTCTCTCACCACATCCATAAACCTTCTCTTAGGCCTTCCTCTTTTCCTCTCCCCTGGCAGCTCTATCCTTAGCATCCTTCTCCCAATATATCCAGCATCTCTCCTCTGCACATGTCCAAACCAACGCAATCTCGCCTCTCTGACTTTCTCTCCCAACCGTCCAACTTGAGCTGACCCTCTAATGTACTCATTTCTAATCCTATCCATCCTCGTCACACCCAGTGCAAATCTTAGCATCTTTAACTCTGCCATCTCCAGCTCTGTCTCCTGCTTTCTGGTCAGTGCCACCCATATAACATAGCTGGTCTCACTACCGTCCTGTAGACCTTCCCTTTCACTCTTGCTGATACCCGTCTGTCACAGATTACTCCTGACACTCTTCTCCACCCATTCCACCCTGCCTGCACTCTCTTTTTCACCTCTCTTCCGCAATCCCCTCTACTCTGTACTGTTGATCCCAAGTATTTAAACTTATCCACCTTCGTCAACTCTACTCCTTGCATCCTCACCATTCCACTGACCTTCCTCTCATTTACACACGTGTAATCTGTCTTGTTCCCACTGACCTTCATTCCTCTCCTCTCTAGAGCATATCTCCACCACTCCAGGGTCTCCTCAACCTGCTCCCTACTATCGCTACAGATCACAATTTCATCAGCAAACATCATAGTCCACTGGGACTCCTGTCTAATCTCGTCTGTCAACCTGTCCATCACCATTGCAAATAAGAAAGGGCTCAGAGCCGATCCCTGATATAATCCCACCTCCACCTTGAATGCATTTGTCACTCCTACCGCAGACCTCACCACTTTCACACTTCCCTCGTACATATCCTGTACAACTCTTACGTACTTCTCTGCCACTCCCGACTTCCTCATACAATACCACAGCTCCTCTCGAGGCACACTGTCATATGCTTTCTCCAGGTCCACAAAGACGCAGTGCAACTCCTTCTGGCCTTCTTTAAACTTCTCCATCAACATCCTCAGAACAAACATTGCATCTGTGGTGCTCTTTCTTGGCATGAAACCATACAGCTGCTCACTAATCATCACCTCACTTCTTAACCTAGCTTCCACTACTCTTTCCCATAACTTCATGCTGTGGCTCATCAATTTAATCCCCCTGTAGTTACTATAGTCCTGCACATCCCCCTTATTCTTAAATATTGGCACCAGTACACTTCTTCTCCAATCCTCAGGCATCCTCTCACTTTCCAAGATTCCATTAAACAATCTGGTTAAAAACTCCACTGCCATCTCTCCTAAACACCTCCATGCTTCCATTGGTATGTCATCTGGACCAACAGCCTTTCCATTTTTCATCCTCTTCATAGCTGTCCTTACTTCCTCCTTACTGATTCACTATCTCCACATCATCCAACCTCTTCTCTCTCTCGTTCTCTTCATTCATCAGCCTCTCAAAGTACTCGTTCCATCTGCACAACACACTCTCCTCGCTTGTGAGTATGTCATCCATCCATTTTCCAACCCGCTGAATCCGAACACAGGGTCACGGGGGTCTGCTGGAGCCAATCCCAGCCAACACAGGGCACAAGGCAGGAAACAATCCTGGGCAGGGTGCCAACCCACCGCAGGCTTGTGAGTATGTTTCCATCTTTATCCTTTATCACCCTAACCTGCTGCACAACTTTCCCACCTCGGTCCCTCTGTCTAGCCAATCGGTTCAGGTCCTTTTCTCCCTCCATAGTGTCCAACTGTGACACCCCGTGTAGTGGGAATCAAAAACACCAGCCTACACTCTGGATGTCTAGTAAATGGGACCGAGCGTGACCAGGATGATAATGGATGACAGGGAGACACGGACACAAAAAGGGTTGGGTTTTTAAAAATAAAGTGAAGTTTTATTTACAGGTGCACTTAACAAAAATAATGTCTTGCGGAAGTTATATATTAAAACACAGTTCAATACCGCAAAAGACACACAAAAACAGTAAATAAATGATGTTCAAAAATAGTGACTATATACAAAAATAAACAGTGCACCAAAACCCAAAATCCAAATAAATACCTCCACCAAAAAGTATTCCAGAGATATTTTTACAAAAACAAATATTTACAAAAACAATGCACAAGCCGTAATGTTTGGTAAATCCGAACTGTCCTACCGAGTACCTTTCTCTCAGAAAAGCACCATGCTCTGGGGCAATGCGTTCCTTTTATAATCGGTGCCCTTGTACCGACCAATTAAACAGTCCATTGTCATCCCTCCACAACCGCGCGATGACGAGAACTCGTCGGCGAGAAGTGGCGTCTCTTGCCCTGCAAAAATGCTATATTAAATCGTGCAGCTGGCGCGCGCGCATAGTTGTGCTGGCTTTTGAGACGCAACTGCGCTCCAGCCTTAAGTTACAGTAAGCACTTTTAACTTTTCACGTCCTTCCCCTGAGCTACTGCCCAGACAACTACACACATGGGATCCCTTTTCTAAACCGCGGTAAACTAATATTATGACGCTTCACCCTTTCTTTTACACTTTTAGAGTTATGGGATCGCAGGAGGCACACGCAAGAGTGGAAAACCGTTAATGCCATCCCGGCCGGTTAATGGCAAGGCTGTCTCTGGAAATTTGTATTGTTGTCCGCATATTGATTTGGCAAAATTTTATGCCGGATGCCCTTCCTGACGTAACCCTTCCCATTTATCCGGGCTTGGGACTGGCACGAAGAAACACACTGGTTTGTGCATCCCCTGTGCTGTTCCTGAATACTATGTAATAATGTTCCAGTTTGACATTTAATTAGTTACAGTGGTGTGAAAAACTATTTGCCCCCTTCCTGATTTCTTATTCTTTTGCATGTTTGTCACACAAAATGTTTCTGATCATCAAACACATTTAACCATTAGTCAAATATAACACAAGTAAACACAAAATGCAGTTTTTAAATGATGGTTTTTATTATTTAGGGAGAAAAAAAATCCAAACCTACATGGCCCTGTGTGAAAAAGTAATTGCCCCCTTGTTAAAAAATAACCTAACTGTGGTGTAGCACACCTGAGTTCAATTTCCGTAGCCACCCCCAGGCCTGATTACTGCCACACCTGTTTCAATCAAGAAATCACTTAAATAGGAGCTGCCTGACACAGAGAAGTAGACCAAAAGCACCTCCAAAGCTAGACATCAGGCCAAGATCCAAAGAAATTCAGGAACAAATGAGAACAGAAGTAATTGAGATCTATCAGTCTGGTAAAGGTTATAAAGCCATTTCTAA
The DNA here is from genome assembly GCF_900747795.2 of Erpetoichthys calabaricus. NCBI lineage: Eukaryota > Metazoa > Chordata > Cladistia > Polypteriformes > Polypteridae > Erpetoichthys > Erpetoichthys calabaricus. The sequence continues at coordinate 131,533,588 of NC_041406.2, forward strand.
AGCTTTGGGACTCCAGCGAACCACAGTGAGAGCCATTATCCACAAATGGCAAAAACATGGAACAGTGGTGAACCTTCCCAGGAGTGGCCGGCCGACCAAAATTACCCCAAGAGCGCAGAGACGACTCATCCGAGAGGTCACAAAAGACCCCAGGACAACGTCTAAAGAACTGCAGGCCTCACTTGCCTCAATTAAGGTCAGTGTTCACGACTCCACCATAAGAAAGAGACTGGGCAAAAACGGCCTGCATGGCAGATTTCCAAGACGCAAACCACTGTTAAGCAAAAAGAACATTAGGGCTCGTCTCAATTTTGCTAAGAAACATCTCAATGATTGCCAAGACTTTTGGGAAAACACCTTGTGGACTGATGAGACAAAAGTTGAACTTTTTGGAAGGCAGATGTCCCGTTACATCTGGCGTAAAAGGAACACAGCATTTCAGAAAAAGAACATCATACCAACAGTAAAATATGGTGGTGGTAGTGTGATGGTCTGGGGTTGTTTTGCTGCTTCAGGACCTGGAAGGCTTGCTGTGATAGATGGAACCATGAATTCTACTGTCTACCAAAAAATCCTGAAGGAGAATGTCCGGCCATCTGTTCGTCAACTCAAGCTGAAGCGATCTTGGGTGCTGCAACAGGACAATGACCCAAAACACACCAGCAAATCCACCTCTGAATGGCTGAAGAAAAACAAAATGAAGACTTTGGAGTGGCCTAGTCAAAGTCCTGACATGAATCCAATTGAGATGCTATGGCATGGCCTTAAAAAGGCGGTTCATGCTAGAAAACCCTCAAATAAAGCTGAATTACAACAATTTTGCAAAGATGAGTGGGCCAAAATTCCTCCAGAGCGCTGTAAAAGACTCATTGCAAGTTATCGCACACGCTTGATTGCAGTTATTGCTGCTAAGGGTGGCCCAACCAGTTATTAGGTTCAGGGGGCAATTACTTTTTCACACAGGGCCATGTAGGTTTGGATTTTTTTTCTCCCTAAATAATAAAAACCACCATTTACAAACTGCATTTTGTGTTTACTTGTGTTATATTTGACTAATGGTAAAATGTGTTTGATGATCAGAAACATTTTGTGTGACAAACATGCAAAAGAATAAGAAATCAGGAAGGGGGCAAATAGTTTTTCACACCACTCTATCTATCTATCTATCTATCTATCTATCTATCTATCTATCTATCTATCTATCTATTAGTAACTGACCCACTCTGTATATCAAATACAAAGTTTATCTTCGGCACTCACCTGTCTAGTTTAGAATATAATCCATCCATCCATCCATCCATCCATTATCCAACCCGCTATATCCTAACCACAGGGTCATGGGGTAGAATATAATATATACTAAAATATACAGTTATCTATAATTAATATATATTATTAATATCATTAATTAATATACATTAACTTCTTTTGCATGACTTCAATTGTATATGCTGAACATATTATTATTGACTTATTGACAGCAACTGCAAAACACACTGACATCAGTAGAGCAAAGACATGCTGGCAAGTCAGCTGGTGACTCTTTTTTGGTCGTCTTTGTGGATTTATGTGTGTGCCCTGAGATGGACTGGTGTTCTATCCAGTTATGTTCCTGCATTGTACTTGTTGATGGTGTGTGGGAGGTATTTTCTGCAAAAATGAAAATTTTAAATGAAAAATGCATTCTCTCTTTTGCAATTTCATTTTCAGTCTGCACGCGAAAATGCTGCAAAAATTAAAATAAAAGTGACCCTGTATTCGGATTCAGTGGGTTGGAAAATGGATGGATGGATGAAACAACCCTATTTGCAATTTCATTTTCAGCCTGAAGGACAATGAAGCTGCAAAAATGAAAAGTAAAACGCAAATAAACACTGGCGCCACCTGCTGCTCATTGAATTTTCATTTTCATTTTCTCAATATGCAAATTACGCAGGTCAATGGGTGGGGCTTGGCGATTTTCCACAATTTTTTGTCCATCGATATCCGTGGAGCCACTTTGATCGATGAATACTTCTCACTTCGACTGTCTTTAATTGACATTAATTTTGATCTTTTCACCCCCAATACTGCGAGCTTCACAGCAAAACCATCTCACAAAATCCGAAGAGCACGCATAATTGAAGTTCTGCAGAAATTAATGTGCAATTTAATTACAATATTTAACATGAAAAAAATTAGTCTTTATTACATCATAGTTTACATTTATTTACACTGAAGTGGAAACGAGACTTTGTATTTTGTAGTATTATATGCAGAGGTGCTGGAGAGCCACGAGGCTCAGATCTGTAACCTGGAGTGCTGTTTGCAGCAGCACAGGGATAGAGACAGCTGAGAAACTGACACCTGGACAGATCCACCACCTCTTCTCCATCTGCTAATGTCCATTTTTCCTGGTGTGCGGACAACGGTGGAGCTTCAGGCTCATGAAGCTGGAGAAAAGTGTAACAAATCGAGTTTCCACTGACCCCAAGTGAGCCATGAGAAGCAGGGCTGGTGGTAAAAATACACAAGCAAAGGATAACAGGTTTAGGCCAGGTTTATACTTTACGCTACGCGACGCGACGCATGATCCAGCGGATGCTCCTTCTACGCAAGCATTTTACTGTTTATACTTGCACACGTACTTTACGTAAATCGGAAGAATCCACCAGGTGGCAGTGTGAGATATTATCACGGTGAGAACAGGTTCGGCTTCACTTTGTTGTGAATTGCCAGGAACACCCATTAAATTCCACGGACACCTTGTCGCAGTATCTCTGAAAAGGATGTTTAATGATTAAATCCATCAATCCAGGGATGAGTCCATTCCAGCAAGCATTGGGCGCGAGGCAGAAACAATCCCTAGATGGGGAATCAGCTAATCGCAAGGTGAATACCAGCACACACATACACTGGAGTCATTTTAGTGTCACCAAATCTACATATCTTTGGAAGGAAACCGGAGCACACTGTGGAAACCCAGCAGGTAAACACGCAAACTCCAGGCAGGAAATACCAGCGACGTGACTCCCTGAGAAACAGCAGCGCTACCGCTCTCCCCACGTGTGTAATTATTAAAAGTATTCATTATTTAAACAAAATTAACGATTTATCTGTAAACTGTAACATACACACTTTAATGCATTTCATCATGAAAGTGATATCAAGTATAAATCTAAGGATTCTAAACGTGCAGAGAGTTGGAATATTACACAGTAAATGCAATGTGTTCTGTGTGGTGGTCTATTGATGTTTTCCACTGCTGTCATGTCAGGAGGAAGCCTCAGAAAAAAAAGATGGCACAAAAGATGGCTTGTGAGACTTGTATCGTGTCATTATGATCGGGAATATACGATGCTTGAATATAAAAGCACCACGAATGCATGTGTATGTCGGCATTTTGCTTCATCACATCTAACCATTCATCACACATTGAAGCGCACACATCAATCCTGTAGGATCCTCAAAGCAGCTTTCTGTCACATGTACAGGTAGATAGTAAACAGAGACTCTGACATCACAACTTTTATCACACTGTGCCCCCCGACTTTTTGCAGGTACTGCAACTCGCGCACGCGTCGTGTTAATTTCGGAGGACCTGCTCAGAGGACGCGTCAAATGAACGCTGGGAATGCGTGGCAGCCATGATGCATACAAGTATGAACAAGCCCACTCTGAGTATTTATCCCACTTTATCTGAGTGTGGAATCACAGCTCTACAGCACCTGATCGGAAAGTGAATTATCGGTGTACAGCATCAAGAACACGCTACATCAGCCATGCTGTCTATTTGAACTGCTCTCATATGGTAAACACTGCGGAGTGTTTCCTGTACGGACATTATGGTTCAGAAACAGTTTCATCCCAAGAACTATAAATGCACTCAATCTGTCCATCAAGTGCTCCTTATAGAACTGTTTGTACTTATAAGTACAATTACCTCACTGTAAACTTGCAATACAATTATAATATTGCACAACCTACGCCACTTTATAAAGTGCGTATATACATATGATGACGATATCATTTTTAAGGTGAAATGCGGCAAAATATGTTTATAAAATGTTAACATCTTTTAAATAATCTATATTGTTAATAATTAAACATGTGAGGACACGGTGTCGCAGCGCTAGCTAGTTCAGGGATTGTTCCTGCCTTGTGCTGTATTCTTGTTGGGGCTTGCGCAACACTGGAAGGATAGATGGATAGAATAATTAAACATGTACATTGATATTTCAATGTTCTTTAAATGTTTTGAAGAATCGGCGTTCTAAGCTTAAAGATGGCTTAACATCTATTACAGAGCTAATTGTGTGGCAATTGGGTATTTGGAGAAAGAAAAGGACAGACAGGAATTAGTACGTTTGAAAGAGACAGTACTGCTGCAATAAATTATTTCATCGAAGGTCGCACACGGTGCAGCAAGCATCTTGCGTGTGGCAGTCTCTGGACAGGGCACCAGCTCGTCACTATCACTGTGCCACTTTGTTCTCATGTTTAATAACATGCTTTAACTCCTATTATCATGAAAATGATATAAAGTATACATCTAAATATTTTAATTATTCAGAGAGCTGTAATATCATGAATGTAATGGATTCTGTTTCCTGTTGGAGGAAGAGAAAGCCCATTTAAGAAGCATATAGTGATTCACACACATAGAACAACACATACAAAACAAAGCATTTAACATGCTAATTTACAGTAGTTACGATGATATTTGAGAAACTAGTAAATTAAACAATTTAAAGATGGTGGTAGTAGGCACATGCGTTAGTTTTCACGCTGACCGGGATTTATGGAGCAGAAGAATGTGGAAGTTGGCGAATGCACAGATTTATTCATCTGGATTTTTTTGTGCGTACGCACATTTCTCCTTTTGCCCGTATGCCATGTTTTAGTGTAAATTCTACGCATGGCATTATGCATGAGGCCCAAGGAGTGGAATTTGAATCCTGGATGCTGAATCCAAGAGGCAGAATCACTACACCACCATATTGCTACATGAAAATCGAGTACAAAGTTTTACATTTCAGTCATTTACATTTTTGTTTTTCCTCATTTTTCCTCTTTTGTAATTGCCCTGATGGGTGACTTTTTTCATGACCAGAATTTTTAAGATAATTACCAGTGAAAGAACACTCAAACATAAAGTTGAAGAACTTCAAAGCATGCATTTAGGCAGTTGTAAAAAATAAAAAATGGCTTCCGAGGCATGTCCTGTGTGCGGAAAATAGCAATTAACATCTGCTAGGATGTGCCAATGCTTAACAACTGGTTTATCTATTCAAAGAGTGTTTTCCAGAAGGGAGATTTTATGACACGGAAAGGAGATTTTTAGTTTGGCCATACAGTGTAGTGGCCATTGTGCTGCTAGCTCCTGGAGATCTTAAGCTGATGTCACATGACACAACTTCTAGTCATTGGGTATGTTAGACTTACCTACTGAAGTTGCTGATCTCATCATCAGACCATATCAATTTAAACAACTGAAAATCTGCAAATTTAGTAGATGACTGCCAGTCTTCTTCATGTCTTCTTCTAACAGCCAACATTGTCCAGTTTGATGGAGCTGGCACTGTACAAAAGGTTAAAAGATACAGCTGCAGTCTTTGCCTGCTTTTTTTCTTTTTGCCATTCTGTTGTGGTACATAAAACATGAGTCATCAGAGGGATGAGCTTCTCATTTGTTTGTGAGGTCCAAAACAATTGCATTCCATATTCCTCATCGCTGCATTCGATGTGTTGTACTTCCAGATGAGCATTCATTGATTGTCAGCTCTCATGCACACAGAGCTCAGCTTTACGACTAAAGACAAAATTAGACCAGTTTGATTTTGTGGCGGCAAGTCACATATGAGTTGGTGTGAGTCGTGGGGCTTGTGACATTACTGACTTGCTTCACAGGGGCACACCGACAACTGCCTCTGATACTGTATGATTATATAAATGAAGGCTACAACTTAAAATCACTGGAAAAGTCCTGTAATGTGACATGACCTTTAGTCCTATACAAAGCTTGGTCCAAAGCGGATGTTCCTTTAAATAATCTCAATAAGCCTAATTTACAGAGATTGAACTGGTGTGTGATAAACGCCATGGCATACTTCACAAATTTAAAGATCCTCCATTTCCCATGATACACAGAAGTCATGCACGTGCAGCTTCCACTGATTTTTTTTTAATCTTGGTTTATAACTACAAAAAAAAATAAACAGCATTAAACACAACAGCTATACATCACACATCATAAGCTGCATATATATAATTTTAATTGTACAAAAATCATTAAAAATGTTTTATTTTGTTTCCAGTCCTGTAAAAAATGTTTTAATAAATAAAAGAAAGTACTATTTATTTTTTATTGTCCTCTGAGTCATTTGAGTGGCAGTGACAGCATATTCCTGGGAAAAAAAAAGATGCCATTGGCAATCCTCTGAGCTGGCCCGAGGTCATGGCATTTTCACCTGAATTGTTACTGTGCACTTGGAAAGCACTGCTGAAAAGGCCTTCGTCTGCAATGTGTTAAATGATGCTGAATATATTCTATGTAACAGGTTCTAATTTATATACATCTCAAACTTCATACCTTCAATGTAACAGAACATAAGAACAAACAACATTCACTGGACTTATGTAAAGTTAACTATTAATAAAAAGATAAAGCATTAAGACATATTGAGCAATCTGATTTAGTTCAAATAGCAAAGCTTACACACGTATGTATCCTTGAGGTGTACCTCTTTGTTTTTAAACTGTGATTTATCTAACTTCATTTTATTTGAACACTCTGACAGATTGAGCTGAGTTTTCACAAGCACCATACATTATATCAAGTGTACATTTTCATACAATACAATCTTGCAGCATATATAATTTTTTTAGTAATTGAGAAAGGCAACATTAGTTAAAAAATACAAATATTAAAAATATGTGCTTCAGGTTGGAAATACCCTAGTACTTTTGTTGAAAAACTTGGCAAGCTGTGAATATCTTATATGGATTTTTGCTTTATGTATATATTTTCAATTTATCTAATAAATAATTCTTTATAAAACATCTGTTCATTAAATAGAGTCATCTAAAAATGGTTATCATTTTAAAATGTAATATTTATTACAACATGAAATTCGAGTCTCTTTTTAGAGCACGTCTAAAAGCATCCGTGTTTAATGGCGGGTCCTCTTCTGTCTCTACACACAGTGGCATTGCCTGACTGGCATTTTAGGGAGCAGAGACGAGCGGACGTCAGTTTCTTTCTGTTTCAACTTTACAGTTTGAGATTATTTCCATTGCAGTGCAGCCTGCCAACATTTGCTTACTGGTCCTCATTTTGCCTGCTCCCACTTCCAGATAGCCCTGACAGATATCCCACAGTGCCATTCATTGTAACACAGTGTGGAGCTAATACAGCACTGAAACCTAATAAGATGCATTTTTAAATTGTTGTAAGTATCGTCAAAAACAGAAAGCTATAGTAAAGCTATGTAAGGACTAACTACATTTGGAAATTCAAAGTCATAATTTACAATGATAATATAAAAGTCTGTACTCTACTTTTCAAAAAAGGGGGTAAAAAAATCATCACAGACTGTCCATTTAATTCCTAGGTTCAAATGAGATCAAAATTAATTTTCTTGGGCAAACGTCAAAGTGGTAAGTGTGAGGCACTCAACAAACAGTGGCCATTACTCCCAAAATAATAGCCTTACAGTTAAAACTGATGGTGGGAGTATTGCGTATTAAAAAAGGGATAAAAAAAATCATGTTTTATGTTCATTCAATCTACTACAGACATTCATATATTTTAGATTGTATACAGTGATCCCTCGCTATATCGCGCTTCGCCTTTCGCAGCTTCACTCTATCGCGGATTTTATATGTAAGCATATTTAAATATATATCGCGGATTTTTTGCTGGTTCGCGGATTTCTGAGGACAATGGGTCTTTTAATTTCTGGTACATGGTTCCTCAGTTGGTTTGCCCAGTTATTTCATACAAGGGACGCTATTGGCAGATGGCTGAGAAGCTACCCAACTTACTTTCTCTCTCTCTTGTGCTGACTTTCTCTGATCCTGACGTAGGGGGTGTGAGCAGGGGGGCTGTTCGCACACCTAGACGATACGGACGCTCGTCTAAAAATGCTGAAAGATTATCTTCACGTTGCTACCTTCTGTGTGCAGCTGCTTCGTGAAGCGACATGCTGCATGGTGCTTCGCATACTTAAAAGCTCAAAGGGCACGTATTGATTTTTGACTTTGTTTTTCTGTCTCTCTCTCTCTGCTCCTGACGGAAGGGGTGTGAGCTGCCGCCTTCAACAGCTTTGTACCGCGGTGCTTCGCATACTTAAAAGCCAAACAGCCCTATTGATTTGTTTGCTTTCCTCTCTGTTTCCTTTGAAGAGGAAGATATGTTTGCATTCTTTTAATTGTGAGACAGAACTGTCATCTCTGTCTTGTCATGGAGCACAGTTTAAACTTTTGAAAAAGAGACAAATGTTTGTTTGCAGTGTTTGAATAACGTTCCTGTCTCTCTACAACCTCCTGTGTTTCTGCGCAAATCTGTGACCCCAAGCATGACAATATAAAAATAACCATATAAAACATATGGTTTCTACTTCGCGGATTTTCTTATTTCGCGGGTGGCTCTGGAACGCAACCCCCACGATGGAGGAGGGATTACTGTACAACTAAATGGAGACTTTGAATTGCCATCCAAAATTATTATATGGGCAGTTTCTAACTATTCAGTAATCTCAAGTGTAAGGTTAAAGCAACACTCAAGTGGATCTGGAGTAAAAATGTGAATCCCAGGCTGAGGTTACAGTCTGACAGGAGCATGAAACTGAGCAAATCTGTCAGGAATACTGTGTAAATGTCACTAGCACTGAGTGAGTATGCAACGCTGGCAGACATCTACCTGTATTACACAGAATGAAAAGCTGTTATTACACACTATATTGATATGTGAGATCTAATTGCTTATCTAAGAAGTAAATATAAGGCCTAGACTACTTAAAATATCTACTGCCATTTATTACATTTTTTTCTTCTTGACCATGGGAGTTTGCAATAGAAATTCAGATTGGAACAGTATTTGTAATATTTACAATCTAGCCACATATGAAACCTTTTAAAGAGTTTGAATACTTCACAAGGCATTGCACATTTAATCTTACCACCTGCTGGGGCAGTCAACAATCAAAGCTGCAATCTTAAAGAGCACAGAAGTCCTACTTCAGTAATTTGCAGGAATGTTTTTGACACCAATCAGACTTTTAGGACAAGAGTGGCAGGATTATTGGGTAGCGCAGATGCAGTGGTCACAATTTAGTAATGGCAGGCCACCACAATGTAGTGCAAATACTGACACTTTCACTCTAAAATTAACAGTAAAAGTAAAACATTGGAATAATGGCATTGCTCATTGAGTTTTCACAAATAATGCTGGTTACTGGCTGGGCATTGAACATTTCTTTGATGCTGTACTCGATAATAGCAAAATATTAAAAATGAAGAGAAAATATTAGTACCCACCTAAACAGTACATTTTTTTCTCACCATTCCCCACTGTTAATTTACTTCTGGTAATAAAAAGAAATTGTTGCCCTGCTTAAGGACAGCTGGGTTTGTATAGCACTGCTTTTGCTATTATACAAAATCACAACAGCATACCATCTATACATTGTGCTTTTGCACTGTAGAATATAAAACAAACACATTTTTAATGTTTACAATAGAACAGAGCTTCTAGTTAACATAAAATTACATGAATTTAGATGACGGTGACCTCCCTAGGTTTTCTTTTCATACTGTCTAGGCGAGTTAGGGTCCGGGAACCCACTGCTTTCCGTCCACCACCTTCCATACGGATATCTCTTTGAAAGCTTTGAAGCAACTCCATCAGTTCTCTCTTTTCCAGTTCTGCCTGCTCCAGCTCCTGTCGATGCAGTCTCTCTGCGGCCAGTAAGGTGCGGATATCAGACATAACTCGAGACATCTGGCTCTATAATCAAAAGGGGATGAAAAAGAGCAGCATGAGCAAATTAGGCAGTGCTAAGGAACTGACTACATTTTAGAGAGGCACACCATTTCTTTCTATGGGAGGTCAAAGTAACACTGTAAAAAGTAGGCTCAAGTCCCATAAATTCATAGAAGGGAGCACCATTTTCAAAAATAAAACTTAAAATCATCAACTGCCTCATGACATTGCAAACATATAGGTCATTACTTTGTACTTCAAGATGTGCTGTAAATACCCTGTCTAGCATTCAATTTTTATTACGCTACTCCTTATATGTGTTGTAATCTATGGTATCAACTCTCCAGAGTTTTGTTCTGCCTAGCGGAATTAAGGCTAAATTGGGCTAAAAGCCTATCTATCTTAGACAAAAATAGTGCTAGGGAGCATGAATGTCTGATATAGCTTAGGAATTTCAACAAATTAATTTAACAAAAAATGTCCATGATTTGTGTTAATGTTCACGGTAACACATAACACTGTTACAGGGCCTACAAGGCATATATTGGCAACATTACAAATGTACCACACAGTAGCAGCTATTCTACAAGTAAGGAGATGAGTATGGTGTTTTTGTCAGTGAGGGGGTTAGCATCTTAGATTTCAGAGTACTTTTGATCCTGTTGTGTTGTCAACTACAATGTGGAAAACAATTGTAACAATAATTTTATGCTGACCTTAGAATTTACACCACAAACAGACAACCCCTGGTAGAACAGCTAGAAATCATTAATAACATGCAATATTCAAACTGTGCTTATTACCTTCAGTTCTTCAACTTCATTTTTTAGCAGACTCTCCTTCTGTACCATGTGACGTCTCTGAGAGTCTAGTCTGGACTCCATTTCATGCTTTACTTCTTCCACTTTGCAAATCATCTCTGACCTGAAGTGAGGATCATTTGTATAGAAAACATCGGTCATTATATCAATATTTGAATCTTCCTAACAGGCATAGCTCACCAAGTCTGCTTTGCCAATTATTATTACCGTTATTAATTATCTTTTTTTTCTTTTAGGTCTCTAGGTAGTCTCACGATAATTATAAATAAATTTGTTTTGTCAAGGTCTCAAGAAGATAAACAATCACTGTAAACAGCACCTTGGAGGTTTACTTGATCCTGTGACATTCACACTTTTCGAGGCTAGTTAATATTTTCCACAAGTGCAAATCTCCACTTGTACGTGCAGACAAAATGATATCCTTCCACCTCCAAATTTTTGTTTCCATGTCGACTTGCCTGCATTGACTGCAAATGTGGTGAAAACAACACACACATCATATAGGCCCAACATATAGGCAACATATGCCTAATCACGCAACAACTGAAGACTCCAAGACATAGTTTGAAAGGACCAATATCTAGGTTGTGCCAGCTGAAGTACCTGAGAACCCTTGGGCATTAAGTCTGAATCTGACATCTAATTTAATACCATACCACACCATTTCCCAAGCCTACTTAATCCTGAGCAGGTTTACAGGGATCTGATTTGATTTTAATGTTAAGTATGAAGTGATTTGACTATACATTTTATTTATCGATTAAAAATTGTGGTTTTCATGTTTGAAATATTTGAGACTAGCTATGTTATCAGGCTTCACGCGTACAATTTCATGACACAATATGCCTCATTTTCAGTGCTGTCGTTTAATCAGGTGTAGAAGAATGACTATGTAACTAAGTGCTTTTCTGAATACAATATTTGTAGATTTTTTTTAAAAACAATGGCTAATATTATTGTCAGAGAGTGTGTTTGAGATTGTGGGTTCTAATTCTGCTACCAGCACTGTAGTAACCATGAACAAGTCACTTCATCTACCTGCGCACCAATTGGAATTCCAGAAGAAATGTAACCTGTTGTACCTTAAATGTTTTAACCCATTTTGGATAAATGTGTCTGTCCAGGAAAAAGTAATAATATTATTAGGTCACTGGAGCTGCTTACTCTTGAACAGGCTATACACAATCGTCCTCTCTTTGCATAAAGCAAACTCTCAACCCAATGCAGAGCAAGGAGTTGCGATATTAAAAAATATCAACAAATTAAAAAATTATCAACAAATAAAAAAAAAAAACACAAGTCTGTATGTTTCCTTTTATTTGTTACCAAATTTCAATCAAATCCATCAAAGTAATTTTGAGATTTTGTGGTATTTAGGTTATCTCTTGTGGGGGGGTTTAACCCCAAATATTGATATATCAAAATGTCTTTTCTTAGAAGATACATACTACCCTAGATGTGCCATCCTGCCAAATTTCAGCTTTTTAACTAAACAGGAAATAGTGATGAGTGAGTGAGCCAGTCAGTCAACTTTGCATTTTATAGATATACTAGATTAAGCCCATTACAATAATGGGCGCTAGAACAGTAGTGCATACACATTAGTAGGAACAGTCTATATTAAATGGCAAGGGACTTTGACCTCATTCTTTTTGTTGGTCGTATTTTTCTTTATTTTAGCCTTTCTTTTGTTGATGTTTACTTGCTGAGATGACCGTTCTTCGTGGGCTACCATTGTGTATTGTGTGTCTTTAATTTTCTGTGACAGTAATACTGTCTTGTACGTCCGCTGGCTTGTACGTCCGTAATATACCTTTAATTTTCTCTGGCGGTAATACAGGCGTGCGTGTCGGTAATATGTCTTTAATCTCCTCTGACAGTAATACTGGCTTGTATGTGGCTGTAATATAAGTCACTGCATTGTGTACCTTTAATTTCCTCTCGCAGTAATACTGGTTTGTATTTCTGTAAAACGCTTGTAACATTCTCTGACAGGAATATCGCGCATCGCACCGAGCCCTGCGCATGCGCACTTCACCAGAAGACACACACACATGGACACCTGGATGCACACAGGGATTTTATTAAAGAGGATATTATATACATACAGTATATATATATATATATATATATATATATATATATATATATATATATATATATATATATATATATAAAATATATAAAGTGGGGCAAAAAAGTATTTAGTCAGCCACCAATTGTGCAAGTTCTCCCACTTAAAAAGATGAGAGAGGCCTGTAATTTTCATCATAGGTATACCTCAACTCTCAGAGACAAAATGAGAAAAAAAAATCCAGAAAATCACATTGTCTGATTTTTGAAGAATTTATTTGCAAATTATGGTGGGAAAAAAAGTATTTGATCAATAACAAAAGTTCATCTCAATACTTTGTTATATACCCTTTGTTGGCAATGACAGAGGTCAAACGTTTTCTGCAAGTCTTTACAAGGTTTTCACACACTGTTGCTGGTATTTTGGCCCATTCCTCCATGCAGATCTCCTCTAGAGCAGTGATGTTTTGGGGCTGTCGCTGGGCAACACGGACTTTCAACTCCCTCCAAAGATTTTCTATGGGGTTGAGATCTGGAGACTGGCTAGGCCACTCCAGGACCTTGCAATGCTTCTTACGAAGCCACTCCTTCGTTACCCGGGCGGTGTGTTTGGGATCATTGTCATGCTGAAAGACCCAGCCACGTTTCATCTTCAATGCCTTTGCTAATGGAAGGAGGTTTTCACTCAAAATCTGATGATACATGGCCCCATTCATTCTTTCCTTTACACAGATCAGTCGTCCTGGTCCCTTTGCAGAAAAACAGCCCCAAAGCATGATGTTTCCACCCTCATGCTTTACAGTAGGTATGGTGTTCTTTGGATGCAACTCACGACGAGTAGAGTTTTTACCAAAAAGTTCTATTTTGGTTTCATCTGACCATATGACATTTTCCCAATCCTCTTCTGGATCATCCAAATGCTCTCTAGCAAACTTCAGACGGGCCTGCACATGTACTGGCTTAAGCAGGGGGACACGTCTGGCACTGCAGGATTTGAGTCCCTGGCGCCGTAGTGTGTTACTGATGGTAGCCTTTGTTACTTTGGTCCCAGCTCTCTGCAGGTCATTCACTAGGTCCCCCTGTGTGGTTCTGGGATTTGTGCTCACCGTTCTTGTGATCATTTTGACCCCACGGGGTGAGATCTTGCGTGGAGCCCCAGATCGAGGGACATTATCAGTGGTCTTTTATGTCTTCCATTTTCTAATAATTGCTCCCACAGTTGATTTCTTCACACCAAGCTGCTTACCTATTGCAGATTCAGTCTTCCCAGCCTGGTGCAGGTCTACAATTTTGTTTCTGGTGTCCTTTGACAGCTCTTTGGTCTTGGCCATAGTGGAGTTTGGAGTGTGAATGTTTGAGGTTGTGGACAGGTGTCTTTTATATTGATAACGAGTTCAAACAAGTGCCATTAATACAGGTAACGAGTGGAGGACAGAGGAGCCTCTTACAGAAGAAGTTACAGGTCTGTGAGAGCCAGAAATCTTGCTTGTTTGTAGGTGACCAAATACTTATTTTCCACCATAATTTGCAAATAAATTCTTTAAAAATCAGACAATGTGATTTTCTGGATTTTTTCCTCATTTTGTATCTCATAGTTGAGATATACCTATGATGAAAATTACAGGCCTCTCTCATCTTTTTAAGTATGAGAACTTGCACAATTGGTGGCTGACTACAACAACATTTATTTATATAGCACATTTTCATACAAAAAGCAGCTCAAAGTGCTTTACATAATGAAGAAAAGAAAAATAAAAGACAAAATAAGAAATTAAAATAAGACAACATTAATTAACATAGAAAAGGAGTAAGGTCCGATGGCCAGGGTGGACAGAAAAAACAAAAAAAAACTCCAGAAAGCTGGGGAAAAAAATAAAATCTGTAGGGGTTCCAGGCCACGAGACCGCCCAGTCCCCTCTGGGCATTCTACCTAACATAAATGAAACAGTCCTCTTTGTAGTTAGGGTTCTCACGGAGTCACTTGATGCTGATGGTCATACAGACTTCTGGCTTTTAATCCATCCATCATTGTTGGAACATCATGGTGCTTTGGGTAGATGGTGGTGGCTTGCGCCACCACCAACAGGACACCGGAAAAGGAAACAGAAGAGAGGCTAAATACTTTTTTGCCCCACTATATAATTGCAAATAAAGGACAAAGATGAAGTGATTGATGGGCTACACCAATAGCACCATTAATTAATATGTTGGATGGCTGACTGAAGACAATGATCAATTTTCTGAAATGGAAAGTGAAGGTTTGGAGGTATCCAAGAAGATGCAAAGCTCAGTGGTTAGCAAGCACTGTTTTTTGCTGTTGACTACCAGTACTATTAGATGTGTACCGGCTCTCATCTTGGTTATCCGTTCCACTCAGTCGACCTCCATTCCCCACTCATGATGCATAAAACTACAAGGGGGACTGAACTATACCTCTCATACCCCTCCATGATCCTTGCTCTTCATGCTAATGTATCAGTGTAACACCGGCACTTATGCATATCCACTTCTGGCAATGTTTTGCACATACATTGGACTTTAAAGGGGGACTACATACAACTGACGAAAAACACGAAAAGAAACACTGCACTTGAGCGAAAGAAGTCAGCAAATGAAAATCATAAACATTTAATAATGATAATAGTAGATACTTACATTTCACATTATTCCTGCTAATTATCCATTTCATTTCAAAAGAAGACACTTTTCTGTAAAATTGTGTTTTACAATGACCAACAAAGGTCAAGTCTCTAAGAAAAGCAGGAACTGATCTAATACAGGAATATTTTTCATAGACAATTGTGTATAGCATGTTCACTGCAATGGACTGGCACCCTGTCAAAGTATTGCTTCTGCTTTGTGCCCAATGGTTGCTGGGGTAGGCTCCAGCTGCCCTACCCAAAATAAAAAGATTAGAAAGATGAACTGATGGATGTATTCCTATAACATCTGCTCAGTTCTTACTACGTGAATGCATATTTTCCCTCACCAAAGCACATGCATACATGATTCATCCAGAGGCAGCAGGCAATATCTTTGTGAAATAACGAAATAAGCATCTGTATAATGAAAGGATACAAGTCATAGTAAGTGTGATTTTTTTTAGTTAATATTGTCTAGCTGTCTACAGAACTGAGGCAGTAATTCATATCAATGTCAATAATGGCACTTGGCAGTGACTTTCTGAGGTAAATCCACAACCCGGGCTCTGAAGGTTGCCATAGAGAAAGACAACTGGTGAATTGAAGAGCACATCTGGTCCCCTTTTGAAATGGTTGAATCTCAAAATGTGTGTATGCATAGTATGCTGAATGCACACTAAGGAGATGCGGACGAATCAGCTGCTTGCTTGCAGCTGCTGCTACCATGCTGTGTGATCTGCATGTTGCGCTGCGTGACGATCATTTAAAAGCCAGTACAGCAGCTGTCCTTATGTCTCACTTTCTTGTCTATCGGGACGTTAAAGTGTCTCTGAGAAATTGTTTGAAAGTAGGGCGTGACCATCAATAAAAGCCAAACCACTCGGAGAAGCAGAAATTGCTCTAATTCAAGAACATTTTACTTATGAACAATTGTGTATAGCATATTCAAGAGTATGCAGCTTCAGTGACTTAATATTATTATTACTTATTTTTTGACTGATTCCTTTATCCTAGGTGACTGACATTTCAGATATAATTAGTTTCATTTCTTTTGTTTTTTTTCTAATTTGAGCAAAAGCAAGTGAAGTGACTTGTTCATGGTCAAAGTGTTAGTTAGCAGGATTTCAACCTACAACCTTGGGGTCTAAAGTACAAAAACTTAACCACAACACTACACTGCCTTCCAATAATATTAGTCCTTAAGCCTGCAAATATTGTACACAGAAAGGCACTTAGATAGTTGTGTAATATTTCTGACACACCCGATTAACCAATGGCACCACAACTGAAGCCTTACGAAATTTCCTGGACTAAGCTGGGTAACACAGCTGAGACAGTAGAAAATAATAACACAGTTCTGAATGACACAAGAATGAATATTATGTAAATTAACAGAATATTCCTTGTGGAATCAAAAGAACCAAAAAATAAATAACTGTAGCAAAATAAAAATGAGGAGGACACCTCATATACAGGTGCTGGTCATAAAATTAGAATATCATGACAAAGTTGATTTATTTCAGTAATTCCAAAAAGTGAAACTTGTATATTAGATTCATTCATTACACACAGACTGATGTATTTCAAATGTTTTTTTCTTTTAATGTTGATGATTATAACTGACAACTAATGAAAGTCCTAAATTCAGTATCTCGGAAAATTAGAATATCAATTAAGACCAATGCAAAAAAAAGGATTTTTAGAAATGTTGGCCAACTGAAAGGTATGAACATGAAAAGTATGAGCATGTACAGCACTCAATATTTAGTTGGGGCTCCTTTGGCCTGGATTACTGCAGCAATGCGGCGTGGCATGGAGTCGATCAGTCTGTGGCACTGCTCAGGTGTTATGAGAGCCCATGTTGCTCTGATAGTGGCCTTCAGCTCTTCTGAATTGTTGGGTCTGGCGTACTGCATCTTCCTCTTCACAATACCCAATAGATTTTCTATTGGGTTAAAGGCAGGCGAGTTTGCTGGCCAATCAAGAACAGGGATACCATGGTCCTTAAAGCAGGTACTGGTAGCTTTGGCACTGTGTGCAGGTGCCAGGTCCTGTTGGAAAATGAAATCTGCATCTCCATAAAGTTCGTCAGCAGCAGGAAGCATGAAGTGCTCTAAAACTTCCTGGTAGACGGCTGCGTTGACCTTGGACCTCAGAAAACACAATGGACCAACACCAGCAGATGACATGGCACCCCAAACCATCACTGACTGTGGAAACTTTACACTGGACCTCACACAACGTGGATTCTGTGCCTCTCCTCTCTTCCTCCAGACTCTGGGACCTTGATTTCCAAAGGAAATGCAAAATTTACTTTCATCAGAGAACATAACTTTGGACCACTCAGCAGCAGTCCAATCCTTTTTGTCTTTAGCCCAGGCGAGACACTTCTGACGCTGTCTCTTGTTCAAGAGTGGCTTGACACAAGGAATGTGACAGCTGAAACCCATGTTTTGCATACGTCTGTGCGTGGTGGTTCTTGAAGCACTGACTCCAGCTGCAGTCCACTCTTTGTGAATCTCCCCCACATTTTTGAATGGGTTTTGTTTCACAATCCTCTCCAGGGTGTGGTTATCCCTATTGCTTGTACACTTTTTTCTACCACAACTTGTCCTTCCCTTCGCATCTCTATTAATGTGCTTCGACACAGAGCTCTGTGAACAGCCAGCCTCTTTAGCAATGACCTTTTGTGTCTTGCCCCTCCTTGTGCAAGATGTCAATGGTTGTCTTTTGGACAACTGTCAAGTCAGCAGTCTTCCCCATGATTGTGTAGCCTACAGAACTAGACTGAGAGACCATTTAAAGGCTTTTGCAGGTGTTTTGAGTTAATTAGCTGATTAGAGTGTGGCACCAGGTGTCTTCAATATTGAACCTTTTCACAATATTCTAATTTTCCGAGATGCTGAATTTGGGACTTTCATTAGTTGTCAGTTATAATTATCAACATTAAAAGAAATAAACATTTGAAATACATCAGTCTGTGTGTAATGAATGAATCTAATATACAGGTTTCATTTTTTGAATGGAATTACTGAAATAAATCAACTTTGTCATAATATTCTAATTTTATGACCAGCACCTGTAATTGTATTCAAGCAAATTTTGACTTACCGCAGCAGCTCCAGCTCAGTCCTCAGTTCTGCTATGCAGTTATGCTGTGCATCGTCTGCACTCAAAATAATGTAACCACAGCCATTTGGGCACTCTCGACTTCTGTACTCACAAACTGCTAGATGTGCTTCCAGGTTACGTCGCTCTACCAAAATTGGACAACCTCAAAGAATAATGTAAAAAAAAAAAAAAAAAAACATTTTGATGTAACAATTTGAAAGCATACAAAAGCAATTACATTTTTGTAAGATTACTACCTAAGAGCATGATCTCAGGGTAATCTACAAAACCAATATTGCATACAAGACAATGTTTGGTTGAATCAAAACATTTCAGAATAATTTTGCATAAGCAAATACTGTAGATATTAAAGATAACATTTGCTTATGGCTCACTACATGATTAGCTTTAATATACTGTAGTTGT
This sequence comes from Erpetoichthys calabaricus, assembly GCF_900747795.2. Classification (NCBI taxonomy): domain Eukaryota; kingdom Metazoa; phylum Chordata; class Cladistia; order Polypteriformes; family Polypteridae; genus Erpetoichthys; species Erpetoichthys calabaricus. Next base: position 131,552,625 of record NC_041406.2, read on the forward strand.
GTAGATAAAAACACTAGGCTAGAAAAGCTGTAAAGACTACCTCACATCTCACATGCACACACACACATACACAACTTTCCTAAAGGAATATTCACACCAGAAACAGATACTGTATATAAAGTGTCAATAACAAAGCCTAAAATTACATCATTTCAAAAGAAAATGCATAAATCAATCTAAATAAAACCACTCATGCCATTAAATAGGTTATGATTTCTGGAGAAACTTTGGGATTTACTAGTGCCTCTATGTAGGTTAGGCTACAAAAGCATTTATCTCTGCATTTGTCTAAATTTCTGATCCTGGTTGAGAATCAGACTGGAAGAATAAGGAGAAGAAAAATAAACATTAAAATTATTATAACGCCAGCAGTAAAGGAACAATAATACAATAACAAAAGACAAATATACGAATGATTTTTTGTATTATTAGTATTTTTTAGTAGTATTTTTTAGTATTTTTACCTTAGCACTTCTTCTTTTACATTCAAAACTGGCAAAACACTTCTGTAGTACGAGTTGTGGAAGTTTGTTTTATGGACAAAATATATACAGAGAATTTAACATATGGTAATGTGTACTGAGTAATGGATGTGTTTTTTATGGCCTCATAAAACAATAAATGCGTACATACAACAAGATGTAGCTAGTCTTGCTCTGTACACCCCCAAAAATGTAATACTGTTGGAATTTCCAATTACCCCTTCTCATTGTCACTGTAGCCTTCTCTTCCTTTCTCATTCTCTACAATCCACCAAGAACAAAGAACCACCCACAACTCCTGCGCAGGGCTGTTATTTATCCTTTCTCTGAAAGTCTCCACCTATCTTCCTGAAGGCTTGTGGGGATTATTGTCACTCAGCTGTGGTTGTTGGGACAAAATAAATGCCATTCACTAATGTACACCTGCAGAACCCACAGTTTGGCGTTATTAACACTCAACACTGCAAATTACAAAACACAAACACACTACAAACATTAACATCTAAAAATAACTGTAGCATGGAAATGTGCCAAGCACCTTTAAAAACAATACTGGAGAGATTCAAAAATCATTTGGAAAAAGGCCTAAATGCCAAACATTATTTTTGACAGTAACCCATTACAGCAAATTATTGAAAGAGAACCACTAATTTTGTGAGACAACAGTATAGTACTTAGTTATGGGAGTATACTGTATCTGCACAAGAGAACAGGATGTTTGTCAGTTAATAAGATGGATGCAGCAAAATAAATACAGAGACTGCTAAAGAAAATTTACAGCTCCCAATAAAAAATTTTCAATTCAAAAGGGATATTACTTCCCATATTTATAACAACCAAAACAAACCAGGTTTAGAATGGCTAACGCACACAAAAGTAATTGTCTTTTAAATATCACAGTCAAAGGTCTTAAAAATGTAATGCCTTTATAAAAATTTTATCTGGCGCAACTATTTATTTTCCATTCTTCTTGGTAAGGGTCATAGTACCAACATACCGAGGTTAGGCTAACCAGGCCTCCCTACCCTCAGCAACCTCCTGAAGCTCTTCTTGGGGTATAGTCATACATTGCAAGGACAGGTGAGAGAAATAATTCCTTCAGCGAGTCTTCAGTCATCACTGTGCCTTAGTACATCTCCTATTGCAGACACCCAAGGTTCATCCTACCTAATGTACATGCACAAAGCACTACCACTGGCTAATCTCAACTTGGAGAAGCAGTAGTTTTGCTATTTTTTGGTCATGCTTCTAATACAATCATAGAATATTAGCCATAATTTCTGCTCAGGAACCTTAATACAGTTACGTGTGCTCCCAAATTTCATTTTTTAATTACTACACCAAGCCTGTGACCATAGACAAGGACAGGGCTACAGACTGAACAGCATATAGACAACGACCATAGTCCAACATAATTATTTATAAAACTGCTCTTGCGGAGTTGTTGGTATGTTTTCTCCTTCCAAAAGAGGACCATAACTTAAGATTTGTATGTTCCAAGTAGTGCTGGGCGGTATACCGGTTCATACCAAAAAACATTTTTTATTTTTGTTATGATATGGATTTTTCTTATACTGCAACACCGGTTTAAATAGCCAAAACAACATTCGGAACGTGGTGCAGTGGGAATCTGTTTAAGGGGGGGACCTTTTTCACTGCTGCACCGCGAAACAGGCATGCAATGGAGTACATGAGTTAGTGGAGGTATTGAACGGTGAAAATGGACAGAGAACATTCTGAAACTGAATCTGTAGCAGACGATAAAGTTGAACATGATGACACAGAAGAACGTTTGCCGAAAAAAGGAGCCGTGTCTGTTGTCTTTGGTTTTAAAAGGTCGGATGTGGACCATAATATTCAAATGTGTGAATACTGTTTCTATACTACTGGATAATACTGCAAGCCAAGTTGTACTTGTTTTATTTTTTTTTTCAATACTGTATAATGTACCTGAGTACTGTGTAATAAATAGTGTGACGACATGTTGAATTTATTCTCAACATTTCTACTTTAATCTCGACGCTTATGATGAGAATAAAGTCGACATGTTGACTTTATTCTCGTAATTTGTCATTAAAGTAGAACATTGTAAACTAAACTTCATCTTAAAATGAATATTTAATTTACTAGATTTTCTCAAACCCCATCATAAGTTATATAGGACATTAAATGCTTTGTGTTAAGTGTTCCCCGAGCCATGTTAATTGCTACGTGCTTCTTAAGCTGACTTCTTCTTGCATTAAGAGGAGGCGCTGGCAGCCATCACCACACAGAATACATTAATTTCATGATATTCCTGTTCCCTGAACATTTAGAATGCTAAGACAAATACTTGATATCATTTTCATGATGAAATGCATTAAAGCATGTATTAATCATGTGGGGGCACGGTGGCCTGGAGGTTGCACTGCTGCCTCGCAGCAAGGGGGTCCCGGGTGTTCCCTGCCTTGAATTTGCATGTTTTTCTGGTGGGTTTACTCGGTGTGCTTCAGTTTTTTTCAAAGTCATGTAGGACGTGGGGTTTTGTTCTGCTATATTGACCGTGCTAGTGTATGTATTGCTCGTACTCACCCTGCGATGTGCTGGCGCCCTGTTCAGGATTTGCTCCTGCTTGCTGGGATGGGTGCAACCCTGAATGGATGGCATAATTAAACATGTATAACAAAGATTTTTTTAAAGTTCTGAACATTCCGTGGTCTAAGTTTATAACTAGTTTTAATTTCACAAAGACGTTTATCGTGTGGTGATTGGTTATGTGGAGAAAGAAAAAGGAAAGATAGAAACTGTGGGTTTGGTACGTCAGACAGAGACAGCACGCATACAATAAAGAAAGCCCGCTCAGAAGAACATCAATTGAATTCTGTGTTCATGTCTCCGACCACCAGATCATGAATCCAATATTTACATAATATTTAAGTTAAACCTGTGCGATGCCCATTCATACATCCAGTTTTTTGGAGCCTCGTCACACCTGCCATAAAGTTCTCTACACTGAATGTACACCTGGGGACCCTTACCGTGCATGTTTAATACCTGCTTTAATGCATTTAATCATGAAAATTTATCTTAGCATTCTACATTTTCAGAGAGCAGGAATATCATGAAGTGAATGTATTCTGTGCAGCGATCGCTGCCTGCGCCTCCTCTTAGTGCAGAGAAAGTCAGTTTAAGAAGCATATAGCGATTAACAACTGGGTAGCTGAACACTTAACACAAAGCATTTAATGTGCTACATTAACTTATGATGGAGTTTGAAAAAATCTAGTAAATTAAACATTGATTTTAGGATGAAGTTTAGTTTACGACATTCTACTTTAATGACAAAATAGAATCAGAATAAAGTGGAAATGTCGACTTTAATCTTGACATAAACAGCGACAATAAAGTAGAAATGTCGACTTTAATCTCAACATAAGCATCGAGATTAAAGTGGAAATGTCGAGAATAAAGTCAACACGTCGACTTTATTCTCGACATATAGTTTTTTTTTCTTCACTGTCCGTATTTTTTTTTTCCACCGTGGCCCTAATAACTTCCGTAGGGCTATACCACAAATAGCATTATAAATGCAAGTTGGAGTTTTATTATTTATGTATATAACTTATCTTGAAGATAGGTCCATATTAATGCAGTTTGCCTTAATGATGGTTCAGTTGGTAAAGATGTCATCACCAAGTTGCACTTGTTTTATTTTATTTTATTTTATTTTAATTTGGTGAATACTGTGTAATGGCACCTGGGCTTGAAGTCTTGGAAGTAATAGTGCAGCTTCCAGTAAGAATACAATTATTTATTGTATTGTTATTATTTATTAGTTTAAATATTATGCAGTTTAATGATGGTAAAGTTGTTTAAAAAGTCACTTTAATGTGTCTGTGGACAGAGATTGTTAACATTAACAAAGTGTAGTTGATTTACAAAAAATATTTACTATTTATTCCTTTTCTAAGACATGTTCAGTGCAATGCAACTTTTGACAAGCACCTCTGGATGTTTTACTAAGTCTAAATGCCTCTTTGGATGGTTGAAAATATGTTGTCAAAATTTAAGTTTAAGTTGTTTGCAAACTTTGTTCAATAAAAAGGTTCTATATTTTGACTGCATCTGTCATGCAATGTGATTCCATCTCATCATTAGTGCCACCCCCTTGAAAACTATCACTTTATGGGGCCATGCAAACCTGGATTAATACTTGTATGCACATTAAAATGTTTTTTGGTACAATGTACAATTCTCATGACAATGGAAAAGGTTATTCTTGGCCAGTAATTGCAGTGGAAAATGTGGTTAACATCCACTCATGCATGGGAAAAAAAAAACGTCCAATACCATGAAACCGGTATAATTTTGAAAAATATCATGATATAGAATTTTGGTCATACAACCCAGTACTAGTTCCAAGTCTCATCATAACCACCCCTTAGATTCTGACATTGGATACCCTACAAACCATGGCTGCGTCATGATATCCTGACCATGAAAATCACATTCCAAGTTTTCATCTCCAGGATTAAGAATACCTGGCTCCAAACCTCTCTTGCCTGTCACTTAACTGACACTGCATCTGCCCCTTACCCATTGCCTTGTGGGTGTTAAAATGACATAATTGCTCAACACAGCTTTAAATATTGTCAAAAAAGACTTAATCTGAGCTGGTAGCTTTGATCAGAATCCCAGTTAAGTAAATGAACATCGAAACACACCTTTGAGAAGGATATATAACTTTAGGATGGCTGGATCGAAAATAAAAAGCAGTTTCTAATGCATATTGATCACTATAAGTTTATAGCTCTGCTCCCTTCTAGAATGTTATTGTACAATTTGTTTGTTTTAATCACATATTTGAATGGTGTATTTACTGAAAACTTGCAACACTATGTGATGTAAAAATTGTTTTTTTTAATCATATGAAATTGATAGCCTGAATGAAATCAACTGCAATTTTAATGAAAGGTATTTTTCATTAAGCAAGAACGTATGCAGACCTCTAAAATATAAATCATTAGATGTTTACGAATTTCACATACCCTAATTAACAAAGTATTTTGCATTGCCACAAGCATTCCAACCTGAATGGAAATATATGGCTTTCTTGTACCCAGAAATAGCTTTCAAAATTGTGGAAAAGCAAATACTAAGACAACTAAACTTTTAGTCATATATAGCAAATTATTAATATTATTTCAACCATTTTGTCTAATTTCGACCAAGGATAAAGATCCATCTGTCTATATATCTACATAATAATAAAGTATTTTAGCAGTAACCAGGACATTTTCAAATAGATTGGAAGAGATATTTAAATTTAACATTCTGAAACCCTCACTATCCACTTTATGATTCTCTTTATTTCATTTTAGTTCTTAACCAAAGACAAGTGTATCCCTAGGCTTATCTCCCTTTAAGATAAGTCAGTTTTAACTGACTGTGGCATATGGATACTTCTATGTGTATAAAACAAAAACAAGAAGGTAATTGCACATTTAAATACAAATTGGCTATTTTTCATCTCTGATAACATATTCTCATTTATTACTATGTTCATGTTTTACTTCATTCTGAGAAATTAATGTAGAATTCTGTAGTTAATAATTAGAACATTACAATATCATACATATAAGTTGTCAGAAAGCTGCAAGAGGCCTTGTTAGCTAACATTTGTTTTCAATAATAGCTTTTTAAAGAACAGTTTTAAACCACACTCAAATAAGGTATAATTGGCTCACAGCAGGATATTTTAAGGTTAATCATAGTTCCTAAGTTTACTATGTAGCATGTAAATATCTGCTGTACATAGAAAACAAATTGATATCTAACCATCAGTATGTCGTAGCAGCAGCAGTAGTAAGTAGTACTGTCACATGTACAGAGTACACTGAAAATCTTGTCTGATTATCATGCACTAAGTGCTATAACATCTGTAAAATCCATTACTCTGAGTTGACTCAGTAAACTGCCATTTAATATAGGCCTGTAGTTACAACAATTTTTCCTGGAAGAAGTAAAATTTATTTGTGGTGTGAATTTAAATTTTCTTAGTTTAAGAGAACCAAAAACCCACACACAAGCATAATATACATACCACACAGGTAGCACTTGAATACTCCCTCTGATAAGCATAGTTCATAAGAGACATTAAGAACCATTTGAATCAGAAAATATCATCAATATTTATAATAACTATGACAGTATAATTGCTATTATTATTGAATCAACACATGAAACATAATGCAAATCTAGTAAAAATGAAGATATTTTATTGTTTAGATATGGAACGATAGTCAAAAATTGCATTAACACTTTCAAACCAGTGCAAGACGTTTCAGATCTTATGCCATACAAAAACGTTTGGAAAATATTGTGGCCAAATACAGCACATAACTGCTCAAATGCTGAAATCTCATTTCAGTTGTTTACAGTATTACTGCTGATGAGACACACTGCATAATTGTTAATGTTTTAATTTTAAATTTACGCCCAGAAGGATGTAACTGTTTGTGGAAAATGTCATGCTTGAAATATAAAATATAATAGTTTGCTACCAAAAAATCGTAATTTCTTAAGTATTTAATATATATGTGTTCTTCCTGAATAGCCTTTTCTGCATTTTCTGTTAGAGGCATGGTGATATTGGTCAAATGTGAAAAATAACTTAACTGCAAACCTGTGTCTATTAAGCAAGTTCTTCCATTTTTCCTTTGCTTATATTAACATTTCTATATAAAAAGGTTATGTTTTCTATTTAGTGTATGTTTTTGCTGGTTTATCCTTATTTATAGAGTTTGTATTGAAAAAAGGGGCCTATGGATCATTATGTGCAAAATATTAATACTGACATTAACAAATGAAATCAATTTAAATTGTATTGTTTGCTTTACTGAATATTTTCAATTTCCTCAACTTTAAGATCTAAAAATACTAATATACAAATTCCTTGGAGAGATTTCAAGTCTACTAAAAAATTCATATTATAATATTATTACTAGATTAATAGTATAGGATGAGAAAAATGTGTTCATTTTATGACAGTCAGAACTAAAATTTACATCCAGAAAAAAAAATCAGAATGTAATTTGTAAAATCTAAAATTTCACAAAACTTTTGAAATGAAAATTGTGAAATCAAAAATTGTTGAGAAGAAATCTGAAAATGAAAAAAACAAAACAACAGATGTATTATAATTTGAGCTGTTACCGTTAAAATGAACACAGAATTACTTGGATATTACTGGAGACAGACATTCAGTAGCTTTTGCTTATATTTACATTTCCATATTTGTTGTAATTGAAAACCGAGTGTAGTCTTTAAGGGTATTAGTGATCTGGACATTTATACTGTGATCTGGACATTTACACTGTGGTATTTAATTGCTTACAACTATTAAAGTCTTTATGTAACTACATTAATTTTTATTTGTTATAGCCACTAACTGTGTATACGGACTATAATTGAAAATGTCTTATTGATACATACTGGCATTGATGCAAGGAATCTGGCTATATTCACACTCCCGCTCATGCCGATCTACAGATTCAAGTGAGCACACCATATCACAGCCATGTTCTCTGTTTCTGCATCGGATCTGCAATCGATTCAAATCATTCTTCATATACCTATTGAAAAGAGCATTTTTAAACAATGCATCATTTAAAAAAACTACATTTAGTGCACTGAATTAATACAAAACGAAGACAGTGGTGAAGAAAAGTTTACCCAGCAGAAAAGCTATGTCCTCAGCCAGTATGCCGGTGAGTAGTGCTGTGTAATCAAATTTAATGAAGGCCGAACTATAGATACAGTGCATCTGGAAAGTATTCACAGCACATCACTTTTTCCACATTTTGTTTATGTTACAGCCTTATTCCAAAATGGATTAAATTCATTTTTTCCCTCAAAATTCTACACACAACACCCCATAATGACAACGTGAAAAAAGTTTACTTGAGATTTTTGCAAACTTATTAAAAATAAAAAAAATTGAGAAAGCACATGTACTTATGTATTCACAGCCTTTGTCATGAAGCTCAAAAATTGAGCTCAGGTGCATCCTGTTTCCCCTGATCATCCTTGAGATGTTTCTGCAGCTTAATTGGAGTCCACCTGTGGTAAATTCAGTTGATTGGACATGATTTGGAAAGGCACACACCTGTCTATATAAGGTCCCACAGTTGACAGTTCATGTCAGAGCACAAGCCAAGCATGAAGTCAAAGGAATTATCTGTAGACGTCCGAGACAGGATTGTCTCAAGGAACAAATCTGGGGAAGGTTACAAAAAAATTTCTGCTGCTTTGAAGGTCCCAATGAGCACAGTGGCCTCCATCATCCATAACTGGAAGAAGTTCGAAACCACCAGGACTCTTCTTAGAGCAGGCCGGCCATCTAAACTGAGCAATCGGGGGAGAAGGGCCTTAGTCAGGGAGGTGACCAAGAACCCGATGGTCACTCTGTCAGAGCTCCAGAGGTCCTCTGTGGAGAGAGGAGAACCTTCCAGAAGGACAACCATCTCTGCAGCAATCCACCAATCAGGCCTTTATGGTAGAGTGGCCAGACGGAAGCTGCTCCTTAGTAAAAAGCACATGGCAGCCCGCCTGGAGTTTGCCAAAAGGCACCTGAAGGACTCTCAGACCATGAGAAAGAAAATTCTGTGGTCTGATGAGACAAAGATTGAACTCTTTGGTGTGAATGCCAGGCATCATGTTTGGAGGAAATCAGGCACCGCTCATCACAAGGCCAATACCATCCCTTCAGTGAAGCATAGTGGTGGCAGCATCATGCTGTGGGGATGTTTTTCAGTGGCAGGAACTGGGAGACTAGTCAGGATAAAGGGAAAGATGACTGCAGCAATGTACAGAGACATCCTGGATGAAAACCTGCTCCAGAGCGCTCTTGACCTCAGACTGGGACGACGGTTCATCTTTCAGCAGGACAACGACCCTAAGCACACAGCCAAGATATCAAAGGAGTGGCTTCAGGACAACTCTGTGAATGTCCTTGAGTGGCCCAGCCAGAGCCCAGACTTGAATCCGATTGAACATCTCTGGAGAGATCTAAAATGGATGTGTATCGACGCTTCCCATTCAACCTGATGGAGCTTGAGAGGTGCTCCAAAGAGGAATGGGCGAAACTGGCCAAGGATAAGTGTGCCAAGCTTGTGGCATCATATTCAAAAAGACTTGAGGCTGTAATTGCTGCCAAAGGTGCATCGACAAAGTATTGAGCAAAGGCTGTGAATACTTATGTACATGTGATTTCTCAGTTTTTTTATTTTTAATAAATTTGCAAAAACCTCAAATAAACTTTTTTCACGTTGTCATTATGGGGTGTTGTGTGTAGAATTCTGAGGAAAAAAATGAATTTAATCCATTTTGGAATAAGGCTGTAACATAACAAAATGTGGAAAAAGTGATGCGCTGCGAATACTTTCCGGGATGCACTGTATGTGACTTTCCTCCGTCATATATTAGTCTTGTTGTACATTAAAATGTCACATATATTTGTTATCATTTTATTAATTTTATTTAATACATTTTATAAGTAAATATAGTACACAAAAAGTTTAAATTTTTTACCTTTACATATATACACAGTGCAATACTGGGCTGAGCAATAAGTATTACTTTGAAAGTTCAACTGTGCTAAGACTAAAAAGCTATGTCTTATTGTTTTAGATACCTGAATAAAGGCCGCAACACTGAAACATCAAGTGACTGTCCTGTCTTCAGGACAGTTATGGTGATGCACCAACCAGCCATGATGCAGGTACTGCAGAAGGCATGTTCACAAGGTGCCTGAAGTGGGTTTTCCAGCACATCTCGACAAATACAGCACAGAAGTCCCTCATTCACATAGCCAACAAAGCGCTCTATATCGTAGCCCATGTTGCTTGTCTAAAGGGAAAAGCAACATATAAAGCAGAAAATCAACAAAATTAGTTAAAAACAGGTTTGAACTGTACATTTTTACCAATTTTTATTTAAATTCACAAGTGAAATCCTTAAAGACTTTGCAATTTTTACTAATATTTTTTGACATGCCAGATTGTGTACTTTTACATTTTTGAGCTCACTGTACCGGACTATCAAGAAGCAATACATAAATAAAAACCATCTGAAAGAAAATATATAATATCCAAAAATGTTCACTGTGACTTTTATAATGTTCATAGTTTACATAGTATTACAATTCATTACAAAATATTTAAATTGGAATAAATTTGCAAAAAAACTTAAATATTCATTAAAACACCACTTTCCCTTTGCTTAATTTAAGTGGTAAAAATATTTTTTTCTTACATAATGCAAAATGTTCACAGTTTATTTTTTTTGGTGCCTAATTTATTTTAGGTATTACAAAAAACAAGAAGTCAGAATCAAATACTTCTATATTTTGGTAAATGAAGCTTCCATTTAATTCTTTGGATGTTATGATTGTTATGATTGTTTTCCATTATGCTTTTCTTAAAGAATTTTAGGAAACTGCAAAGGCATTAATTCAAATTAAAGCTCTAAAAATAAAATAATACACGGTGCATAGATGTGTACTTGAAACCACATTAGTAAGTTACCTTATCAAAACAATGTATTTTATAAGTAAGATAGTAGTTACATAAACATATCATCAATATTAAAAATTAACTAAAAGTCATCCATATAGTGTGTGTTTTATTTAAATACTGTACCTTATAATCTGTAACTTTTATTAAGAAAAACTTGTGTGCTTGCAAGAAAAGGCCACCTTCACTCTGTTAATGCTACTGCTGTTTTCACCACTCTACAGTATGTGCTATTTTGTTTCCTAAGAGACAGATTCTCTGGGCTGAAACAGCCAACTGTTAGACAAAGCACACAATAGTTCACTGTTAATAAGGGCTGAGCCTGTGGAGCCAGCCTCTCTGAGCCTGACATTTTAGTGGCATATTATGTATCACTGGTTCACCTCCACTACCTCAGTGGATATGAGACAGTAAGCCATTCAAGGTATTCAGTGACAAACTAACAAAACATAAACCCAGGACAATAATAAAAATGAGCACATTCATAATGAAGTGGATATTAATGGACACTATCCATTCACCTTATTCTAAAAGGAACATAATAATAATAATAATAATAAATTTTATTTATATCGCGCTTTATATTTAACAATCTCAAAGTGCTACAAAATAAGAGTAAATTAACAAACAAAATAATCTATAAAAATAATTTAACAAAATGTCCTTTCTAAAAAGATAGGTTTTTAGGTTCGTTTAAAAACATCAGTCGACTGTGGGGCTCTCAGGTAGTCAGGAAGAGAAGTCCACAGCCTCGGCGGCCACCAAAGAAAAAGGCCCTATCACCCATACTGCTAAGCTTAGTTCTGGGAACTTGAAGAGTGTTAATATGCACAGAACGGAGGGTGCGTAAGGAAGTATTGAGGGATAAGGAGTTCCTGTAAATACAGGGGAGCAGATCCATAGATGCACTGATGGGTAAGGAGGGAAACCTTGTACTCTATCTAACTGGTACAGGGAGCCAGTGAAGGGTTTTCAAGATAGGAGTGATGTGGCTATGTTTTCGCACCCTCATCAGGATCCTGGCAGTGCTGTTCTGAATGTATTGGAGTTTCTGGATACTCTTGCCAGGAATCCCAATGAGGAGCGCATTACAGTAATCCAGACTGGACGAGGACAAAGGCATGGACAAGCCTCTCTGCATCTGCCAGGGTAAATGTTGGACGAAGTTTAGCAATGTTCCTGAGATGGTAAAAAGATGACTTACAGAGATGTTTAATGTGGGTGTCAAAAGTGAGTTGAGAGTCCATTTTTACACCCAAATTGGTAACAAATGTAGAAAGAGGAATGCTTTGACCAGAGAAAGTGATACTGGTGATGGTAGAAGAACGAAGATGGTGTGGTGTGCCAAATAAAAAAGTTTTAGATCTGTTTCAGCTGAAGGAGAATTAAGCCTCATCCATGCCTTTATTTCCTCCAAACAAATAGTCAGTATAGATGTTGGCAGAGGAGCAGTAGAGGAGGTGAGGGGTAGTCCTAAGATAAAGCTGAGTGTCATCGGCATAGCAATGGAAAGATAGACCATGTCTGCCAATAACACTTCCAAGGGGGAGCATGTAAATGATGAAAAGGATGGGGCCCAACACAGAGCCCTGTGGAACACCACAGGTAACATTATGGGTGTGAGATTTTGCGCTGCCAAGGGCGACATACTCAGTTTCTACCGGTCAAATAAGATGTAAACCAATTGTAAACATTGCCTGAAAGTCCAATAGTGTATTGCAGACGGTGAAGAATAATATTATGATCAATTGTATCAAAAGCAGCTGTGAGGTCAAGGAGAACGAGTAAAGAAGGAGAACCAGTATCTGCTGACATCAGAAGGTCATTAGTGACCCTGACCAGGGCTGTTTCGGTGCTATGGCCAGGGCGAAAACCAGACTGAAACTTTTCAAATAGGTTATTCAATTTGAGATGATCATGAAGCTGTACTGCAACTATCTTCTCCAGAACTTTAGAGAGAAATGGAAGATTAGAGATGGGCCTATAGTTAGAGAGAACTTCAGGATCCAGGGTGGGTTTTTTTCAGTAGAGGTCTGATGACAGTAGTTTTTAGTGCAGAAGGAATATGGCCAGCCAAAAGAGAATGGTTTATAATCCTGGTGATAAATGGAGAAACAGCAGAAATGTTGGCCCTTAGCAAGGCTGAGGGAAAAGGGTCCAGAGAACTGGTAGACGGTTTCATTTTCCTGATGACGTCCTCCACCTCTTCCCGTGTGGCAACAAAGAAGGAGCATAGGGGCTGGACAGTCTCAGGCAGCGGGTCGACAGTTGGGGAGAACAGAATATCCATGGTAGAGAGGTGTAAGCGGATGTTATAAACCTTTTGTTTGAAAAAATTAATATGCAAATTACACCTCTCATCAGTGGCCTCAGAAATGAGCACATGAAGGAGGTTTAAGAAGATGATTTATAGTTGAAAAAAGTTTTTTAGGATCCCTGGAGCTATTTCTAATGATAAACATCATAAACTGTAGCCACTGAAGTACAAGCTAAAACAATTTTCCAACCTGAAATAATATAAACACACATCAAACCAAAAATATGAACAGCTCCAGCCCAAACATTACTAAAACCCAGCATTAATAATGCCTATGATATTACTATTGAAATATTATGATTTTGCAATTGTATTTGCTTTTGCTGTAGATAAAAATGATACGATTTTCTCCTTAATTGAAAAAATAAATACCAAAACATTTTAAAAGTTAATTAAGGAATCACAAACATCAAGCACACTAGTATATCTATGAAAAAGCTGTGTGTTGTCCCAGTACTGAGTTAAGTTGCAAGTCTTTCAGCCTTCTAATTATGTCATTTTTATAGATACAGTGGTGTGAAAAACTATTTGCCCCCTTCCTGATTTCTTATTCTTTTGCATGTTTGTCACACAAAATGTTTCTGATCATCAAACACATTTAACCATTAGTCAAATATAACACAAGTAAACACAAAATGCAGTTTTTAAATGATGGTTTTTATTATTTAGGGAGAAAAAAAATCCAAACCTACATGGCCCTGTGTGAAAAAGTAGTTGCCCCCTTGTTAAAAAATAACCTAACTGTGGTGTATCACTACAACAGACCCCAAAACTAAAAAGTTGAAAATAATATATATATATATATAGTAATATATACATACATATATCCATCCATTTTCCAACCCGCTGAATCCAAACACAGGGTCACGGGGGTCTGCGGAGCCAATCCCAGGCCAACACCAGGGCACAAGGCAGGAACCAATCCCGGGCAGGGTGGCAACCCACTGCAGGACACACACAAACACCAAGCACACACTAGGGCCAATTTAGAATCGCCAGTCCACCTAACCTGCATGTCTTTGGACTGTGGGAGGAAACCGGAGTGCCCGGAGGAAACCCACGCAGACAGCGGGAGAACATGCAAACTCCACGCAGGGAGGACCCGGGAAAGCGAAACCCAGGTCCCCAGATCTCCCAACTGCGAGGCGAGCAGCGCTACTCACTGCGCCACCGTGCCGCCTATCTATAATAATAAAAGGCAAAGCCCTCACTGACTGACTGACTGACTCACTCATCACTAATTCTCCAACTTCCCGTGTAGGTGGAAAGGCTGAAATTTGGCAGGCTCATTCCTTACAGCTTACTTACAAAAGTTAGGCAGGTTTCATTTCGAATTCAAAGCGTAATGGTCATAACTGGAACATATTTTTTGTCCATACACTGTAATGGAGGAGGCGGAGTCCACATATCGCGTCATCACGCCTCCTACGTAATCACGTGAACTAAAAACAAGGAAGACATTTACAGCACGAGTCACACGCGGGAACGAAGGTAAATGACGTTAATTTTTTGAGTGTCTTTTAATACTGTGTAAGCATACATATTAACACATGTGCAATTAAATGTGTGCATTTACGGGGTCTGCTGGAGCCAATCCCAGCCAACACAGGGCACAAGGCAGGAACCAATCCCGGGCAGGGTGCCAACCCACTGCAGGACACACACAAACACCAAGCACACACTAGGGCCAATTTAGAATCGCCAGTCCACCTAACCTGCATGTCTTTGGACTGTGGGAGGAAACCGGAGTGCCCGGAGGAAACCCACGCAGACACGGGGAGAACATGCAAACTCCACGCAGGGAGGACCCGGGAAGCGAACCCAGGTCCCCAGATCTCCCAACTGCGAGGCAGCAGCGCTACTCACTGCGCCACCGTGCCGCCTATCTATAATAATAAAAGGCAAAGCCCTCACTGACTGACTGACTGACTCACTCATCACTAATTCTCCAACTTCCCCGTGTAGGTGGAAGGCTGAAATTTGGCAGCTCATTCCTTACAGCTTACTTACAAAAGTTAGGCAGGTTTCATTTCGAATTCAAAGCGTAATGGTCATAACTGGAACATATTTTTTGTCCATACACTGTAATGGAGGAGGCGGAGTCACGTATCGCGTCATCACGCCTCCTACGTAATCACGTGAACTAAAAACAAGGAAGACATTTACAGCACGAGTCACACGCGGGAACGAAGGTAAATGACGTTAATTTTTGAGTGTCTTTTAATACTGTGTAAGCATACATATTAACACATGTGCAATTAAATGTGTGCATTTACGGGGTGATTTCTCAGGCTTAAAAGCTCACCTTTTATCAAACGCGGGAAGAAAGGTAACTGACGTTGTTCACTGTCTTTTAATACTGTGTAACCATACATATTAACACATGTCCAATTAAACGTGTGCATTTACGGGGTGATTTCTCAGGCTTAAAAGCTCGCCTTTTACTAAAAAGGTAAATGCAAAACTATTTTCAATCAGTTTATTGAAACGCTCCCGTTAAGGATTGCAATAACATATTCGCGAGATAAAAGAACGAAGTAGGGGGAAATGGAGGAACAGCCGCAAACAGCGAAGAGCAAAAAATTATTAAACAATTGAGAACGGAGCGAATTAAGCATACAAGCATGTTCATAAGGGAAACAAAGCACGGTGTAAAACGTAAGTTTCAATTAAGTTTATAGAAACGCTCCCGCTGCGGATTGCAATAACATATTCGCGAGATAAAACTTTAATGAGAAGACACGAGGTATAAACGAACCACACGCCGTGGCGCAACGTTAGGGGCAACAGTTTCAACCATTCTATGATCTGCTTCTCGCAACTGAAAGACGGCACATGGCGGATGTTAGCCGACTTGCTGACCGCAACGTTAGGGGCTTCAACTATGGCGCTGACGCCACATCTCAGTGCCAACACTTTGCAGACTCTACTTAAAAGACACGCCCTCCTCACTGGACAGTTAAAAAGACCAATCAAACTAACGATGACATCAAGTATTACCCAATGAAAAGTAGGAAAGGAGGCATCTTCATAAAATGCGTGTGGGATGATTTGCATGAGACGCTGCTTTAAAAAAAAAATTATAAAAAAAATACGGGATAAATCACGTCCAGTATTGATTCAAAACGGGACGCGCGCAATTTCATTCTCAAACGCGGCACGATTCCGTATTTTAAAGGACGGGGTGGCAACCCTACAGTGCCAGGTAACCACCCATACAATCACATTGTGATTCAGACTAGGAATGCAATGAATGTAATTACCCCGATCTACATACAAGGCGAAAGTCTTGCAACATTCAAAGATGATGGTTTGGGATAAGTACACCATACAACATAAAAGAGCTTATGAAGCCTTGAACCGAAAAAAGCAAGATCTCAGAGATCGTAAAAAAAAAAAATAGGAGGTAATGTCGTTTTACTCGCTGTAGATTTTAGTCAAACATTACCAGTTATTCCACGAGGGAGACCAGCAGATCAACTCAACGCGTGTTTAAAATCCATGCTTCTCCCCACGCTCGGTTATATGTCGCGTGTTCTCGGGTAGGTGCAACCAAAAATGTATACATTTAAGCATGTAATGGGCAAACAAAAAATAGGTATACCCGAAGGCACTGCAGTACTACTTAATGTAACTTTACTTCTTAAATGTTAATGTTTTACTGTTTAATAATCTTATACGCTTCTTATATGTTGTTCAAATTCTTTTATCAAAATACCACTGACTGCGCAATGCACGATAACATGGAGTGAATACACATACGCATCCGCCCACGGCTGCCCTGCTGTGCGCAGATAGGAGTTGATTCTACAATAAAAATAAAATAAACATAAAAAGAGTAAAACAATCATCACCCATAAAGCGGATAGTAGACGTGACGTACTATATGTGTACCACATTTCAAGTGTATAGGTGAAACGGTTTGCGAGCTACAGGTGATTTAAAATCCTGGACAGACACACAAATTGCCACGGTAGCAAATTACAGAAGAACATTTTACTGTTTAATAATTTATATTTATATGAAAAGTGCTTCTTATATATTACTTCATATTCTCATATGATAATGATGTTAATGTTTATATTGATTTCTGTGTTATTAAAACTGCATGTATGTGTGTATATGTATATATATATATATATATATATATATATATATATATATATACTAGCAAAATACCCGCGCTTCGCAGCGGAGAAGTAGTGTGTTAAAGAGGTTATGAAAAAAAAAGGAAACATTTTAAAAATAACGTAACATGATTGTCAATGAAAGCCCGTTTCAGTCAGTAAGTCTTATGTGTGTGTTTATGTATGTGTGTATATATATGTAGATGTGTATATGTAGATATGTATATTATGTATATGTATATAAATGTTTATTGTGTGTGTATATTATATATATAATATATATATAATATATATATAATATTATATATATATATAAAAAAGACAGCAACAGTTATAACAATGACAACACAATTACATTGACAATCATGTTACGTTATTTTTAAAATGTTTCCTTTTTTTTTCATAACCTCTTTAACACACTACTTCTCCGCTGCGAAGCGCGGGTATTTTGCTAGTATTATATATATATATATATATATATACTGCGGTGGGTTGGCACCCTGCCCAGGATTGGTTCCTGCCTTGTGCCCTGTGTTGGCTGGGATTGGCTCCGGCAGACCCCCGTGACCCTGTGTTCGGATTCAGTGGGTTGGAAAATGGATGGATGGATGGATGGATATATATATATATATATATATATATATATATATATATATTATATTATATATATATATATACATACACACACACATATATATACAGTAATCCCTCCTCCATCGCGGGGGTTGCGTTCCAGAGCCACCCGTGAAATAAGAAAATCCGCGAAGTAGAAACCATATGTTTATATGGTTATTTTTATATTGTCATGCTTGGGTCACAGATTTGCGCAGAAACACAGGAGGTTGTAGAGAGACAGGAACGTTATTCAAACACTGCAAACAAACATTGTCCTCTTTTTCAAAAGTTTAAACTGTGCTCCATGACAAGACAGAGATGACAGTTCTGTCTCACAATTAAAAGAATGCAAACATATCTTCCTCTTCAAAGGAGTGCATGTCAGGAGCACAGAATGTCACATAGATAGAGAAAACAATCTCTAGCAAACAAATCAATAGGGCTGTTTGGCTTAAGTATGCGAAGCACCGCGGCACAAAGCTGTTGAAGGCGGCAGCTCACACCCCCTCCGTCAGGAGCAGGGGGAGAGGGAGAGAGAGAGAGAGAGAGAGAGAGAGAGATAGAGAGAGACAGAGTTTGTTTTTCAGTAAAAAATCAATACGTGCCCTTCGAGCTTTTGTGCAGCATGTCGTTTCAGGAAGCAGCTGCACAAAAGATAGCAACGTGAAGATAATCTTTCAGCATTTTTAGACGAGCGTCCGTATCATCTAGGTGTGCGAACAGCCCCCCTGCTCAATCCCCATACGTCAGGATCAGAGAAAGTCTGCGCAAGAGAAAGAGAAAAGTG
Source organism: Erpetoichthys calabaricus (assembly GCF_900747795.2). NCBI lineage: Eukaryota > Metazoa > Chordata > Cladistia > Polypteriformes > Polypteridae > Erpetoichthys > Erpetoichthys calabaricus. Next base: position 131,571,506 of record NC_041406.2, read on the forward strand.
AGCAATCTAGCTTCTCAGCCATCTGCCAATAGCGTCCCTTGTATGAAATCAACTGGGCAAACCAACTGAGGAACCATGTACCAGAAATTAAAAGACCCATTGTCCTCAGAAATCCGGCGAACCAGCAAAAAATCTGCGATATATATTTAAATATGCTTACATATAAAATCCGCGATAGAGTGAAGCCGCGAAAGGCGAAGCGCGATATAGCGAGGGATCACTGTATATATATATTTTTTTTAAATACTTTTTAAAAACCATGCTTATTTTTTTACTTTTTAGGACACTTAATACAAGTCTCTCATACATCACTCGTAAAATAAAAGCGTGGGCGCTTTTCATCAATCAACATTCAAAAAACACTTCTTAAAAGTTTATGAGTGATGTATGAGAGACTTGTTTTTGACTTTTTAGTACACTTTTTAACTTAATATTAGTGTGGTTTTTAAAAAGTATTTTTTCTATATATATTTTACATCTTCAGGTATCTTGTTACAGTTGTTCAAGGAGTATTGCATTATCTCTTATTGACTGTTTATCATCCTTCAAAAAATATAAACTTATCAATTAATTATTTGATTTAATATCAATTAGAATACCTAATCGTAGGCGATTTAAATTGTTCTATTGATAAACAGAGTGATCCCAAAGTAAGAGAGTTTATTAATATGCTGCATTCTTTTGATCTCAGTCAGCATGTCACCCAGCCAACAAACAAGAGAGGACATATCTGGAACCTAGTTATTTCAAAAGAATTTAAAATTGAAGAGATGCAGATTCTTGACAAGGACATATCTGACCATTTATGCGTTTTATATAACATAAAAGTATCTGTAGCTAGAAATAAAAAGAAAACACATTGTTGTCATCTTTATGATGATTCTGATTCTAGGTTTGCCAATATTTTGTATAGTCAGTCTAAATTTAACTCTTACCCAAATACAGCCAGCAATGTAAACATTAAAGTAGAAATTTTAATTACTAAGATGAGGTCTGCAGCTAACACAGTGCTCTTAAAAAAATTGTTACAAAATGGACCACAATTAAAAAAAAAACACAGAAAATGCAAGTAATCTATAAACTTAAAAGAGACCAAAGGAACGTTGATCAAGAATTCAAGAAACCTAATTGACAGCCCATTATGAAATACTGAAGACTCCCAAAACTAAATGTAAAACAGCAGTTCAATTTGAGTGACAATCCTACTTTTCTAAAATTCTAAATGAAAATGCAGGAAACCCAGGAGTATTATTTTCAACTACTGATTGTCTATTTTCAGCTCCATTAATGAACTGGATCCATAAAGCTTCAGAGCATAAATGTGAGGCTTTTGCCAATTTTTTAAACAGTACAATAAACAATATTAGATAAAATATAATATATCCCTGAAATTCATACCCTTATTGAACTTCAGCATGCACAGAACAGTGAGCTAAACTGTTGTACTTCACTGAAATATTTTACTTTTGAGCTTTATACAATAATCACTCAGCAAAAAATGTCCATTTATCCAGTCCCAATAAGAGATTTCAAAGAAGGGTAGGTACTGCAAAAATGGAACTATTACTAATTTACTGTTAGATGATAAGCCATTAACAAAGGCTTCTTTTCACCTTAATATCACTTACAAAGCATCAATAAAGGGGTTATTCATTTCTACAATGTGGCCTACTAAAATAACTTCCCTTTGAAATGGTCAGAGGTTCCTTAAGTGAAACATAGTCCTCTTACAATTGCATACTTCAGTATTGGACCTGTGAATCCTTCATATTCAAAAGTAATCTTAACAATCTATCAAAGGCCACACTGTATAAGGATGAATAACCACTTTGCTGATGCTTTATAAATGTTCTTAATATCACAAGAAGCATTTATTTAAGTCTTATTACATAACAGTATATGAGTAATGGATGCATATTTGCAGTGCCTAAACTAAAGTGTTACCCAAAGAAGTTTCTAATTTGCTAAATGACAGTGTGCTAGAAATAGTTAACTCTTCATTAGCATTCGGTCTTTAAAGACTGCTGTAGTTAATAAGAAAAATAAATTGACTCCTCTGTCTTTAACAATTTTAGACCCATATCTAACCTGTCATTTTTAGGTAAAATTCAAGAAAAAGTAGCTTTGCAGCAGTTAAATGATTACCTTAATAAAAAACCCCCTTTGAATTAAGTTTTAGTCAGATTTTAGGTCAAATAATAGAACAGAAACTAAGTTGGTTAAAATGATTTTTGACTTGCATGTTAAGACTAAGAGAGCATTGGTATTAAGCGCTGCATGTGAGACCACAACATTTTTATTAACCACCTCAGTCAATGAGTTGGCCTTTCTAATAGTGCCTTAAGATTGCTTCAATCTTGTATAACAGGTATAAAAAAATCTTTGTAAGTGATACAAAGTGATAGTGTACATAGTGTACCACAGGGCTGCTATTATTCTTAATCTTCATGCTCCCATTAGACCAGATTATTTCCAAACACAAGGTGAACTACTACAGTTATGCAAATGACACACTGCTGACTTAAGGCTCTATGCCCTCTGATCCAGTGTCTTACTAGCACTACCGAATGAATGAATTGTAATTTCCCCACATTAAACAAATAGAAAACTGAAATTTATTTGTTGTCAGAAATGAAAAAAGTGAAGGTCTTGACATGAATCATATAACATACTCCTGGCATTAATCAAGTCAGGAGCAAAAAAAAATTAGGCTTTACCGTGGACTCAGATCTAATCTTCAAAACATAGACTGAATGAAATATTAAAAGATTAATCCGAGAACTTTTTTTCCCATTAAATATTGCTGCCATTACTATGATATGTTGGTTACCTCAGTAACATGACTCCAAGGTTACGTGAACTCCACCCGTTAATCTACTTAAACTTTTACCTGCACAAAACAAGCTATTCTTTTCTCTGAAGGAATAATGACTTCAGATTACAACTTACCAATTTTGATCCATACTACATCACACTCTACTGAAAATAGCTCAAATTCATGCCAAAAGATGGAGCCTGACGAGGACAAGAAGACATCACAATCCACAAATAACAGAAATACAATCCTTTGGTCTCCAAACTAGATACACTCTGAGCCTTGACTGTCCAAAGACATCCTATGTATAAAAATCAAGGAAAGGAATGGTCATGTCATATCATTTTCTAACATGCCTAATACAGACCAAAGTCACGGAGGGGCTGGAGCCTATCCCAGACAGGGTGCAACCACCATGGACAGGGTGCCAGACCATCGCTGGGCAAACACATACACACACACAGGTCAATTTTCATGTCTTTAACCAGCGGGAGGAAACAGGAGCACTCAGGGGAAACATGCAAACTCCACAAAGGAAGGACCTATGAGGTGAATCCTGGTCTCCTTTTTACAAGGCAGCAGCGCTACCACTGCACCACCATGCCACCCGAAAAGGAAAGGTAGCAATTCAAAGTCATAGCAAAGTCCCATACTGTTATTTTTAAGTCAGGGTAACTATTCTAGTTTATGTTTAAATTCCCTTTTTTACGTCCTTTTTGTTCATTTTGTTTTTTTGGTTATTATCATTTATGTTAACGTTGCTATTTCAAATCAAATAAATGTTTATTGTTTGCACAGTTATGTATTCTTATATGTTTTGTTTATTGTTTGGTTTCTATGTGTGGATGTCTGTTCTGTCATGTCCCTTGTGTTTTTGAAGGTTCCCAAGAGACAAGGCCACCTGTCAGACTCTCTATAAAGGCTCAGGGGAATTGCAGTCTCTCACAATACATTGCATGTGCTTTGCTGTTACTGAGTTCTCCTTTTATTGTTGGTCTCTGGATATTCTATTTTCTTTTACATTTTATTTTGCTCTTGATATTTTCAAGAGTGTGAGGCTGTTTGCTATTATTAGAACTTTACAGCTTCTCCATTTTGAGGGATTAATCAGGATTTAGGCCTTCCATTTTTCTGGATCTGGCTTGCCCTGGTAGATATTATTTTGCTCTTGATATTTTCAAGAGTGTGAGGCTGTTTGCTATTATTAGAACTTTACAGCTTCTCCATTTTGAGGGATTAATCAGGATTTAGGCCTTCCATTTTTCTGGATCTGGCTTGCCCTGGTAGATATCTGTTCTGAAGGCTTTTTGGAGGCCTCCACCCTCTGCTATTTTGTGGAGCCAAAGATACACTGACATTAAACAATTTTGGTTTCACTCCAAAAATGCAAACAGAATTCTTTGCCTCCAAATACAGGGGCTTAAGGGCACATAGCTGAAGCTTTGGAACTATACATTTGTTTTGACAAATATGAGGTACAAAGTCAAAGCATGTGTCAACAGGACTGGCATACTTTTATGACCATCAAACATCAGTGGAAGAACAAAAAGTTGCTCCACTTTTCCATGGCTAAGATAAAATCTGATTTCCTGGACCTGAAATTCAACTACTAGACTCTACATTCCCCTGTCTTGACATGGGCTTTTACTGTGAGCTGTCAAGCATGATCTTTCAGTAACGGGAACACAGTCATATGAAAAAGTTTGAGAACCCCTCTCAGCTTGCATAATAATTTATTGTCCTTTCAACAAAAAAGATAACAGTGATATGTCTTTCATTTCCTAGGAACATCTGAGTACTGTGGTGTTTTCTGAACAAAGATTTTTAGTGAAGCAGTATTTAGTTGTATGAAATTAAATCAAATGTGAAAAACTGGCTGTGCAAAAATGTAGGTACCCTTGTAATTTTGCTGATTTGAATGCATGTAACTGCTCAATACTGATTAGTTGCCACACCAAATTGATTGGATTAGCTCGTTAAGCCTTGAACTTCATAGACAGGTGTGTCCAATCATGAGAAAAGGTATTTAAGGTGGTCAATTGCAAGTTATGCTTCCCTTTGACTCTCCTCTGAAGAGTGAGAGCTTGGGGTCCTCAAAGCAACTCTCAAAAGATCTGAAAACAATGATTGTTCAGTATCATCATTTAGGGGAAGGCTACAAAAAGCTATCTCAGAGGTTTAAACTGTCAGTTTCAACTGTAAGGAATGTAATCAGGAAATGGAAGGCCACAGGCACAGTTGCTGTTAAACCCAGGTCTGGCAGGCCAAGAAAAATACAGGAGTGGCAAATGCGCAGGATTGTGAGAATGGTTACAGACAACCCACATATCACCTCCAAAGATCTGCAAGAACATCTTGCTGCAGATGGTGTATCTGTACATTATTCTACAATTCAGCGCAATTTGCACAAAGAACATCTGTATGGCAGGATGATGAGAAAAAAGCCCTTCCTGCACTCACGCCACAAACAGCGTCGCTTGTTGTATGCAAATGCTCATTTAGACAAGCCACATTCATTTTGGAACAAAGTGCTTTGGACTGATGAGACAGAAATTGAGTTATTTGGTCATAACAAAAGCGTTTTGCATGGCGGAAGAAGAACATTGCATTCCAAGAAAAACACCTGCTACATACTGTCAAATTTGGTGGAGGTTCCATCATGCTGTGGGGCTGTGTGGTTAGTTCAGGGACTGGGGCCCTTGTTAAAGTCGAGGGTCGGATGAATTCAACCCAATATCAACAAATTCTTCAGGATAATGTTTCAAGCATCAGTCACAAAGATGGAGTTACGGAGGAGATGGATATTCCAACAAGACAAAACACAGTTCGAAATCTACAAAGGCAATCATTCAGAGGGAGAAGTGCAATGTTCAGGAATGGTCGTTACAGTCCCCTGACTTGAATATTATCAAAAATCTATGGGATGATTTGAAGCAGGCTGTCCATGCTCGGCAGCCATCAAATTTAACTGAACTGGAGAGATTTTGTATGGAAGAATGGTCAAAAATACCTTCATCCAGAATCTAGACACTCTTCAAAGGCTATAGGAGGCATCTAGAGGCTATTATATTTGCAAAAGGAGGCTCAACTAAGTATTGATGTAATATCTCTGTTGGGGTGCCCAAATTTATGCACCTGTCTAATTTTGTTATGATGCATATTGCATATTTTCTGTTAATTCAATAAACTTAATGTCACTGCTGAAATACTACTGTTTCCATAAGGCATGTCATATTTTAAAAGGAAGTTACAGCTACTTTGAAAGCTAAGTCAATGATAAACAAAAATCCAATGAATTAAGAGGGGTTACCAAACTTTTTCATATGACTGTACTTCCTTGTCAGTTTACTCCATCACACTAAAAAATGGTGTACGGACAAAACTAGAAATTTGAATGCACACAAAAAAGTTCTATGCACTCCCCCTTTATATATCCCAAAGATCATGAAATTTAACACACATGCATGCGCCTACAGCAACAGCCGACTCCTCCCAGAATTCTGCATATTTGAATATGCATATCAATATAAATAGCCCGGTCAGTTCAATGTTTTGTTAAAAGACAATGGCAATAGTACATGGAAAAAATGAAGAATTTCAATAAATTCATACTATTTGTTGGCTTAAGCAGTGGTATAAGCAACAAATTAAAAGCGATGGAGTGGTACTGTGAGGCGGTGACACTCGAAAGTTCAAATTCAAAAAGTCACACAGTACCTGAAATAAAAAAGAAGTGGTCACATATCAAAGTCGACATGAAAAGGTGAGTCGCAGCCCATTGTTGGTTTATTCTGTTTCAGAAATTATTACAAAATGTGACCCCAGTCCTGAGGACGCGACTTCAGGCACTGATGGTGCTGCTGTGCCCAGCACGTCTTTGGAGAGCGGGCTACGCACACACCTCTGCCTTGGAAACCACTGGGTGACCACCTGACTGTGTGCTGACAGATGCTTCTGGAGTCACAAAATGCAATAGTGGATGCAGTAAGGAATGTGGCCAATGAACTATGGAATATAAGGGCTGTACTATGAGATATTGACCACAAATTAAATGAACTGGTTAAAAATATATGTTGCATCTGAGTACCTTTTTTTACAATCTGCTAGTTACATTCAAACAAAGCTTTAACGCTGTCCGATTTGGCTGATCATTTGGTGGATCAGATTCAGGTTCATCATACTACAGTCGACCCTTGACATACGACCGGCCTGACATACGAACAACTTGATTTACGACCAAAATTTTTGTTTTGATTTACGACCGACATCTTGCGTTACAACCTGAATGCGGTCACGTGTATCCGCTTGCGCGATTGTAAACTGTAAACAAACAGCCGAGAGCGTTCGCAAGCGGCAGTCGGAGCCCAGATACGTGTGCTTACGGATGTAATTTCGGTAATAATTGCTATCAAAATGGCCCCAAAAAAGCTAGAAAAGAAGCAAAGGAAGAAAGAGATGGCAATGAAGGTAAAGAAAACAATTACAATTGAAACAAAGAAGGAGATTGTGCGGAAATACGAGAGTGGCGTTCGTGTGACTGACCTCGCAAATATGTACAGCTTTTCGAAATCCACCATCGCGACAATTTTACAGAGAAAAGATTTATATAAGGAAGCAAGTGTTGCTAAAGGTGTTACTCAGATTAGTAAGTCACAATCAACAGTGTTAGACGAGGTAGAAAAGCTATTATTAGTGTGGATAAATGAAAGACAGATGGCAGGTGATAGCCTATCTGAGTCTATAATTTGTGAAAAAGCTAGGGTTATAAATGCAGATCTGTTAAAAGATAAGCCATCAACAAGTGATAGTGGTGAAACATTTCGTGCCAGTAAAGGGTGGTTTCACAATTTTAAAGCAAGAACTGGGATTCATAGCGTAGTTAGGCATGGTGAAGCAGCCAGTGCTGATAAAAGGGCTGCCGAAAATTACATACACCACTTTGAAAAAATAATACAGAGAAATGGCTTTTGCTGTCATCACGTTTTCAACTGTGATGAAACTGGGCTTTTCTGGAAGAAAATGCCCAGGAGAACATACATTACCCAGGAAGAAAAGAAAATGCCAGAACACAAGCTTATGAAGGATAGGCTAACCTTATTGTTCTGTGCCAATGCGAGTGGTGACCTCAAGGTAAAGCCTCTCTTGGTTTATCACTCTGAGACCCCTAGAGTGTTCAGAAAGCATACAGTCATGAAGAATAGGCTAGGGGTCATGTGGAGATCTAATGCAAAAGCCTGGGTAACAAGAGTACTTTTTCTTGAGTGGATCAGGGAGGTTTTCTGTCCTACTGTTAAGGAATATCTAGAGGACAAAGGTTTACCACTCAAGGCTCTCCTCATCATGGACAATGCTCCTGCTCACCCGAGACACTTGGAAGAAGAGTTGGCTGAAGAATTCCCATGGCTTACAGTAGATTTCCTCCCACCTAATACAACTCCTCTACTGCAGCCTATGGACCAGCAGGTTATAGCAAACTTTAAGAAGCTACACACCAAGGAACTGTTCCAGAAGTGCTTCCAGGTGGTCTCAGATACAGATTTAACTCTTACAGAGTTCTGGAAGAAACATTACAACATCCTTTCCTGTGTGGGGTTAATAGAGAAATCCTGGGCCAATGTCACTCTAAGGACACTAAGATCTGCCTGGAAGAAAGTGTGGCCTAAAATTAGAGGAGAGAGACTTTGAAGGCTTTGTAGAGGAGCCTGAGCCTGCAACTAACCCTGTGGTTCATGACATTGTCACTATAGCCGAGTCCATAGGCTTGCAGGTAGACAGTGGTGATGTTGAGGAACTGGTGGAGGAACACTCAGAGGAATGGTCTACAGAGGAACTTCAGCAACTTCTAGCTGAGCAACAGAGAATGACAGCTGAGGAGCTTTCTGAAGAGGGGGAGGATCAACAATCAGTGCAGCAAATTTCCTCTTCTGAAATAAAGGACATCCTGAAAAAATGGACAGAGCTACAAACATTTGTAGAGATGACCCACCCAGACAGAGAAAAGGCTAATTGTTGCATGAACTTGCTTAATGACAATGTCATGTCATACTACAGAACTGTGTTGAAGAAAAGACAGAAACAGACAACTTTAGACCAGTTTTTATTTCCAAAAAGGTCAAGACCTAGTGAGCCAGAAGCAGGTCCTAGTGGGCTACAGCCTCTCCTAAGGAGAGAAAGGACATCAGAGAGCCAGAGTCCTGATGTTCTTATGGAAGGGGGCTCTCCTTCCAAACAATAACCACCTTCCATTTCATTCTCCTCCTCCTTCCTTCCTGCAAGCCAAAGATGTCAACTTAAATGGTGAGTACAGTATGAAATTGTTGTTTCTGGTAGGCTAGGCACTTTTTATAACTTTTTGGTTAGTACATTAGAAAAATTATTGGTGTTTTTGGTAAATTATGCACATTATACAACCCTTTTTTATTATGAAAAGGTTAAGTAAGTGTTGCTGTGGGAGGTTCGGAACGCATTATGGGTATTTCCATTATTTCTTATGGGAAAAATAGTCTTGACTTACAACCAACTTGAGTTACAACCAGCCCTCGCAAACGAATTGAGTTCGTAAGTCAAGGGTCCACTGTACATCTCTTCAGGTATGGATAAGCCATGATTGTGTGCCACATTATGCAGCACACTACATGACTGCACAATGTGACACACTTTCAGTGGACTATAGAGCAGCACATTAATAGAGTGGAAATGCTTTCTATTTACATAAGCAAATTAATTCTCTAAAGGTGCCTTTATAGTGTAGCATTGGTGCTGAGAGCCACACAGAATAGATTCTATGCCCTTTACATGGCTCTTTAAGGTGACTCGCTATCCTTAAAGAGACTGCTTGCCTTTTGCCACACTAGTTAGAAAAAAGCACCTGCGACTGTACGGTGAGGTTTTATAGGCTCTCCTGCTATAGATGATGCAATGCCAATTCTTCTGGTGATGCATCCCTGGCTGATGTAACTTGTCTAATGCCGTTGCAATAGCAATATGTCTGCAGCTGACCACTTCGAGTACATTTTGAAAAACGGACGTTGCTGCAAATTGCGCTTTGATGTTTCCAATTTTAACCACAGTGTAAGAAAATCTTATATATCTGGATGACAATCAAATAATACCAACCTATACAGCTGGTGTGATGCGACTCAGTGATGTTTCTGAAATACACGATCGGTCAGCAAGTTCACGTTGAAAAGTTCCTGTGGTTAAAAACTAGACAGTGCACAGAACTTGCAAAGGAACAGGTAGAGCACAAATCCTCAAAGTCTGCCTTTGTAAGGCTGGCGCCAGTTCAGCACACAGCTGCAATAGGATAGCTCTTGGAAATCGAAATCGACTTAGAAGCTAGATGTCATTGTCTATAAATATGCAATCTCTTCTAATTCTTCCATTTGAGATATCTTCTAACAACACTAAAGCAGCTATGGTAGTTGGAATAGTTTGGCCATTCCGTGCATCATTATATTGCTATAGAATGATTATAATCAAGTCAATTAAATTTGTAAATGATTTGCAGTTAATTTTGGCATATTTGATAAAGCACGGATGTGAATATGAAAAAGAATGGAAATGACATAGAAATGATGCTGGGTTTGCAAAACCGAGCAGAAAAGTGTTTATGCATGGTTTGAGGCTACCGTGGCTTTACGCCAAATTTAGTTTTGATGCACCATTAAGTGAGCTGGAAACGGGTGTAAACAGCATTTTTGTGCATGTGCACCATTTATACATGAGGCCCCTAGTCTTCTGTGTTCAAATCCCATACCCAGGGGATGTCTGTGTAGAGTATGTACATAACACTTAGGTTGTCCTCTCATATTAAAAAAAAAAAATGCACATTAGGTTCACTTGTGATGGTAAACGAGCCCCAATGTGATTATGCGTGAGTCTGTGTAAGTGCGCTCTGTAATAGACTTCAAACTTATCCAGGGCAGTTCCTGTTGCAGGGACAGACTGCAGCCCACCACAACCATGACTTGGATTAAGTGGATTTGAAAACATAGTACTGGTACTGGTATTTATTTCTCCTTTCCCTGAGCCAAAAGCTACTTTAATATTTTCTTTATCAGTATGCTGCTGCTGGAGTATGTGAATTTCCCCTTGGGATTAATAAAGTATCTATCTATCTATCTATCTATCTATCTATCTATCTATCTATCTATCTATCTATCTATCTATCTATCTATCTATCTATCTATCTATCTATCTATCTATCTATCTATCTATCTATCTATCTATCTATCTATCTATCTATCAATGCAGTGTCAATAGCATGCTAAAAGGCTATTTAATAAAGAACTGCCCATGTTTTGATACAATATTACTGTTTTTCTGCACACTGCAGAGATTCATCTAGGTCATTTTGAAAAATATTTAAAAGCACTTAAATATTCCAGACTTCCTATTAAAATATTCAAGTACAGTATTATAGAAAAAAACAATTTCACTACATTGCTATGCAATGGTTAAGGTACAGAAGAATAAAAGTGTACATGTCCAAAGTTCATGCAATTCTCTCATGGCTAAGACCTAAAACCAAACAGCAAGTGCATGCCTTTCCAATATGAGTGGGAAAGGCTACAGGTTTACATGTCATATTCTTTTAAAAGAACTAGAACCAACTTAGATTTGACAAAGAAAGTGGCATGAAATACATTTTCCCAAACCCACAAATTCAAGTCCATCAGTCATCTACAAGCATTTTTATGGTCCACTTATGATAAGCACTAGATTTCACAAGTTCTGGAAATAGACATTTCCAAAGAGAATAAATGGAGTAGTATTAACTCTAGCCATAAAAGGCATGGTATATCCCATGATGTACAGCTGCTTCAAGCTGTCCACCACATAAAACCAATCTTAATTTAACTTGAATCAAATTCAGCTCAGTTAAACAGAGCAGGATTATGTATAGATAATATTACACAACCCACTGATTTGTACGGAAGCTCTGAACCGCACAGTGAAAAAAAATTTGGGATAACCCTTATCTCGTATGTACGTGAAAATATCTTGTACATACGAGATACTTTCACGTTCACACAAGATACTTTCATGTACGTACGAGACGTTTTCACGTACGTACGACATGTTTTCACGTACGCACGAAATACTTTCACGTACGTACGAGATAAAGTTACATTAAAATATTACAAAAGTGCACTTCGGGGCTACCTAATTACGCCTTTACCAAGGCTTTGGCGCTTCAGTTTGACGTCACTTCCAGCTCTTGTAGCGCGGTGATATAAAAAAGCAGACGGCTGGGCTTTTATTTATTAAAGGAGTGTGGGATGGTAAGAGATGGGTTTAACTGCAGCTTGCAATACCTGTGACGTACGTCAGGTACTGCCCAGAACGTCAGTCATGAAATGCCCATCACATACCCCGTTACAGTATGGTTAAGATTAGGCTTGTGGGGGGGGGGGTAAGGGTTTGGGTACGTGCTTTGTTTACAGATATTCGTCTGCTCACTCGTACAGAGCACCTGAGGAGATATGGTGTTTTTTTCTTCCTGGGAAACAATTTAGTGCATACAACTTACTATCTCATGCCCACTATGTATATATATCGTGCCCACCACTTACCATAGCCTGTGCACCAGGTGCTTTAGGGGTCACACCGGCCAATACTGCGTGTGCTCCTCATACATTCAGATAAGCACCAAATGCCATTGCGTGCTACTGTACATCATTTTCTGGAAACAGGACATATCACTGAACAGTCTGATGTTTTCCTCACACAGTTACAGTCCACAGAAATGGATATTGGCAAGTTTATAAAAGCAGGCTATGCATTCAAGCCCAGATCGTTAAATCCACAAAGCAGCACCGCTAACCACTGCACTAATTTATAGTAAAAGGAAATGACATTAGTTAGCCATCTACTTACTAGCTCGCAGCTTCTTATTCACACAAGTTACGAAAGGAATTCATATTTCACGTATTGAGTACATGTGAAGTTTATGCAGTCCAATGTGGGTTCACTATTTTAATGCACTGGCAAACCTGGCACACTCAATCGCTTATCTGCACCAGTGAACTATGGGATTTAACGTGCGTCTAAAGAGTTAAATCCAATTCGGGCCACTTTAACTCCCGCTGTTTTCAGACAAAAAATATACCCTTGTTAAAATGCCAAACTTGAATATCCTAGTCAAATCCACTGGCAAACCTGGCACACTGGGTCATCCGTTGCACTGTGCAAAATGAACTGCGATATTTAAAGGCTCAGCAGAGATCTAAATCGTGTTGCGGCGGATTGTTAATGTTACGTTTTTGACAACATGGATCCCTAAGTTAAACTGCCGGTTAATACTTCCTTAGTCCAAATAGGGAAATTAATTGACTAACTTGCCCTGTTATCGCTGATGTGAAGAAGACAGTTTTTTTCAGTTGACTGTGATATGTAATATGCGCTTTAAAGAGTTTAATCGATTTGGATCTCTGTAATTTTCAAAGTTTTTTGACAAAGAGATATGTTTTTTTGTTAAATGCAATTGAATTTTGCCTAAACCACCTCTGGCAGAATTGTCAAATTGAGTGGTAAATTTGGCATACATCTCTCTCTTCATATAAACGGCACTAGACTGATTGTAATATTGAAGTCACACTCTAAATTGTTAAATCAATTTGGCTCATCATTTTAGAGTTCTGTAACAAGAGAGACTGCAGTTAGATTTTGACAGCCAAATGCGGATACAAGTCCTTTTTTCTACCAAAGTTTACACATTCCCATATGAGCACAAGTCGGATGTTTAAGGGGCAATCAATGGTTGAATAACCATCCGTGCCTCTGATATGTAATAAAACTGAAAGAAGGTGTCTTTTCTTTTTCCCATTACCGTAAACACGATGACATGATAAGTCAGCCAATTAATATACCAAGTGTACCTACATTTGGGCTAAGCAAATATTGCCTGCAATTTAACTTAGTGATCCATCCTGTCAAAAACGTGACAATAAAAACGGCAGCAACATGATTTAGATCTCTGCTTCACTTTTAAAGATCGCTGTTCGTTTTGCATAGTGCAACGGATGACCCATTGTGCCAGTGGATTTGACTAGGATATTCAAGTTTGGCATTTTAACAAGGGTATATTTCTTGTCTGAAAACAGCGAGAGTTAAAGTGGCCCGATTTTGGATTTAACTCTTTAGATGCACGTTAAATCCCACAGTTCATTGGTGTAGATAAGCGATCGAGTGTGCCAGGTTTACCAGTGCATTAAAATAGTGAACCCACATTGGACTGCATAAACTTCACATGTACTCAATACGTGAAATATGAATTCCTTTCGTAACTTGTGTGAATAAGAAGCTGCGAGCTAGTAAGTAGATGGCTAACTAATGTCATTTCCTTTTACTATAAATTAGTGCAGTGGTTAGCGGTGCTGCTTCACGGATTTAACGATCTGGGCTTGAATGCATAGCCTGCTTTTATAAACTTGCCAATATCCATTTCTGTGGACTGTAACTGTGTGAGGAAAACATCAGACTGTCCAGTGATATGTCCTGTTTCCAGAAAATGATGTACAGTAGCACGCGATGGCATTTGGTGCTCATCTGAATGTATGAGGAGCACACGCAGTATTGGCAGGTGCGATCTTAAAGCACCTGGTGCACAGGCTATGGTAAGTGGTGGGCATGATATATATACATGGTGGGCATGAGATAGTAAGTTGTACGCACTAAATTGTTTCCCAGGAAGAAAAAAACACCATATCTCCTCAGGTGCTCTGTACGAGTGAGCAGACGAATATCTGTAAACAAAGCACGTACCCAAACCCTTACCCCCCTACAAGCCTAATCTTAACCATACTGTAACGGGGTATGCGATGGGCATTTCGTGACTGACGTTCTGGGCAGTACCTGACATATGTCACAGGTATTGCAAGCTGCAGTTAAACCCATCTCCTACCATCCCACACTCCTTTAATAAATAAAAGCCCAGCCGTCTGCTTTTTTATATCACCGTGCTACAAGAGCTGGAAGTGACGTCAAACTGAAGCGCAAAAGCCTTGGTAAAGGCATAATTAGGTAGCCCCAAAGCGCACTTTTGTAATATTTTAATGTAACTTTATCTCGTACGTACGTGAAAACATGTCGTACGTACGTGAAAGTATCTCGTACGTACGTGAAAACATCTCGCACGTACGTGAAAACATCTCGCACGTACGTGAAAACATCTCGTACGTACAAGATATTTTCACATACGTACGAGATAAGGGTTGTCCCAAATTTTTTTTCACTGTGCGGTGCAGAGCTTCCGTAGATTTGTAACTCATTTTTTATCTTTATGTGCCACTTGGAAAAGAAGTAAGTACTTACTGCACTTTTTGAAAACATAGTCTATGTTTTTTGCAAGTCTCTTGAAGCAAGTTTAAACAGTAGCTAGCATCAAGCCATCATAATTTTATATATTTTGTCTACTACGGGGTTCTTAACATCCAAAACTTGATGTAGCTGTGATAATTCTAAGAGTTATTTGATAAAGCATTATTTATTAAGCATCAACTGACAATCCTCTGTTACTCTGCTAAAGTACATTTTACAATATGTTCTAATTTTCTGAATAAAGACACTTGAAAAGCTAATGTTAACTTGCATTTTATAGAATGTATTTTGCAATAAACATAATTTACGAAACAAGTTATCAATAAATTTATATACTTAATATCTTCGGTGTTGACAATATTTTCTTAGATTTTGGATTTGAAATAGATTAAACTAGGATTTTACCTTTGGTGAAATATAAAACTTTGCATATCATGTTGAAGCCAATCAGTAAATCTCAAAAACTTTCATCAATTAACAGAAAAACTAAAACTGAAATAATTTCATTAAAAAATGTACTTATGCCTCTGCTTTTAGACATGCAACTGCAAATCTGAACAATATACTGTGTTTCCCTGAAAATAAGCACTACTCCGAAAATAAGCCCTAGCACGATTTTCAGGCTGCTCTGTAATATAAGCCCTACCCCAAAAATAAGCCCTAGTCAAGATCTTCAGCTAAAAAGTAAGGCGTCTAAGGCTAGGTTTATGCTTCACGCGATGCGATGCGTGTGCCCGAAACATCCATTAAATGCCGAGGACACCTTGCCACAATATCTCTGAAAAGGATGTTTAATGATTACATCCATCAATTCGGGGATGCACCCATTCCAACAGCATCAGCACATGACAGAAAGAAAATCTCTGCATGGGGCATCAGCTCATTGCAAGGTGAACACAAGCACACACATACACTGGCATCACTGTAACTTCACCATATCCCCAAACCTTCATGTCTCTGGATGGAAAACTCGGCACACTGTGGAAACCCACCAGGAAAACATGCAAACTCCAGGCAGAGATCACAAGGGACGTGACTCCCTGCGAGACAGCAGCACTACCGCTCTGTCACCATGCCACCCCATATGTGTAACTATTAGCAGTATTCATTATTTAAACAAAGTTAATGATTTATCTGTAAAATGTAAGATATATTTTTAATGAATTTCATCATGAAAGTGATATCAAGTATAAATCTAAGAATTCAAAATTTAATGTGTTCTGTGTGGCGATGCTGCTTGCCGCTGCTGTCAGGTCAGGAGGAAGCCTCACAAGAGTGTAGTGATTTAACAACTGGGTCGGCTTTAAGATGAAGTTTACGGCAGTCTCCTTTCATGATAAAGTAAACCATGAGGTTAAAGAGGACATTTTGAGTTTAAAGCTGAAATTTCCACTTTAATCACAAAATAGACATTTTCATTATGTCCTTATTTTTTTTTTCTCTGTGGCTCAAATACACCACCGTTCATTCTGATAGTATTGTAAAGGTGCAAAAAAAATAAATAAATAAATAAAAAAACTCAAAAATGCAACTAGATAGATGGATGAAGTTCAGCATGTGGTTGTTACACTACAATTGTAGATCTGTATTAACTTTTGGGCCAAATCCATCACCCGGAAGTGATACTTTACCTGAACACATACTTGATTTTTTTTTTATTATTCATGCAGCTGCAGAGTTCGATTTATTCAACTTTACTTTTATAATAATTGTTCAATCTATTATTAATTTGATTTATGAAATTGCACAGAAGATGGTATGTGAGACTTTTAAAATGTATCGTGTCATTACTTTGGGGAATATGCGATTCTTGAATATAAAAGCACCACGAATGCATTTGTATGTCGGCATTTTGCTTCACCACATCGAACCATTCATCAAACATCAAAGCACGCACATCGACCCTGGAGGATCCTAAAAGCGGCTGAAGAAATTCAGGGTTTGAATGTGCAGAGTTATGACGACATTCCAGAAGAAGATGACATGACTGTATTTGGATAAATGTATATTGTTGTACATAAATAAATATAAGATATCCCCTGAAAATAAGCCCCAGTGCATCTTTTGGAGCAAAAATTAATATAAGACCCTGTCTTATTTTCGGGGAAACATGGAAGTATATTGACTTCACAAGTCACACTATTTGTTCACAGACTTCATCTCTGTGGACAACTGAGGTCTCGGGTCTTAACAGTTAGGATAAAAAGGCTGTCTACCTATTTAAGATCCCACAGCATGGTACAGACCAAGGTTATTAAAGTTAAAGAAAACTAAAATCAAAACTGAAACTGTTATTAAAAAAACATTTTCGTAAACTGAAATAAAATAATTAACAAAACCAAAATGAAAAACTAAAACTAAATGAATTTAAAATGAAATTAAAGTAGCTAGAAAGACTAACTGAAATAAAATAATAATTTACTAAAATATTTTGAGTTTTCATTTTTGAATGAATATTCTTGCCATTAGTCTTTAACCCTTTTAAGTTTTAACTCTAAAACAGAAAGTCCTCCCCCATGAGCCGCCAGCACATATTCATCCAGTTTACGGCGGCTGGTGACGGAGGGTGGCTGTTCACACAGCATTTGCGATGACAGAGCAAGCTGAGTGCGGGTGCGTAAAGCATGTGAAATAGAAAGCAATTTATGCGCCGCCTTTCTTTGCGCTTATTGTATATCAAGATGTAATTCAAGTGACTGAAATCAGAATGTGCTGGTCAACAAAAACTTTATCGTATGGACAGAAAAATCACGAGTGAGTAATGTTTCAGTTTATTTCTCAGGTGACTGCTTTTTGTTAACAGCAATTCACCTGCCACTTCGCACAGGAGAAATCGGTTTTACGTTCTCATATACGAAGTATATTGAAGGTATAGTAATCAGGAAAAAATTTGACCTCGATATGCTGATGAATCTTGACGTTATAGACCTCCCAGAGTCCAAAAATACAATTTTTTGGAATTGTGTGTGCGCGTGTGTGTAAACACGATAACTCAAAAACGCAACTAGATAGATGGATGAAATTCGGCATGTGGTTGTTACACTACAATTGTAGATCTGTATTAACTTTTGGGCCAAATCCATCACCCGGAAGTGATACTTTACCTGAACACATACTCGATTTTTTTTTTTATTATTCATACAGCTGCAGAGTTCAATTTATTCAACTTTACTTTTATAATAATTGTTCAATATATTATTAATTTGATTTGATTTGTTGTTGATGGTTCCTTAATGTACATAATATAAAATATAATCCTTCTCTTGCTTACTCCTCAAATATCCATCCCCTTATCTGAATATACAAGAAAGTCGAGGCGAGACCACTCCCGGTTTTTGAAAATAAAGACACTGATCGAGAGATCATCATACAAGATCAGCATATTGTTACTGACCAATCACTTTTGCTTTAAATATCGTTTAACAATGAAGCGATACAAGCAAAGGTAGGAAGGCGAAGAGAGTCTGCTAAGTGATGAAAACCTAAACATACAAATGGGTTTTTGTACTTATTCTATATTTGTTAATTTATCTTTTTTAGTTCATATTCACAACTCAAAATACCTGATATTGTGAAAGTAATCCATTAGCAGAATTATATTTTAAAATATTTGTCTCCCTTTTTTAAATGTTTTTCTCTCTCTCTTAAAATAGATAAAAGAATATGATATTTCAACTTATTCTTAACATCAGCCTTATCATACATATTGCATACCAGGGATTTTTCCTGCCTTACATCCAAACCTGCTGTGGTAGGCTCCAGGTTTCCTGTGATCCTGCTCTGGATAAACAGGTTTAGATAATAAATCAATTGTTCTTCATCTCAGATGCTGTCTCTGTCGTTTTATGCCTGCCCGTACTCTTATTACCTGCTCTTGCTTTGCTCATTAGGGGTTTACTGTCCTTTATGTTGGGCTACTCAAGTCTCACTGCCCCTAACCTTCACACTACATGCTTGTTTTTCTTTGTTTCCCTCAGTACAGCCAGGTGGGGTCTGCACACTGATTCAAGTCTAAGAGTCCTGTTCTTCCTAAGCCCCCGTGATTTTCATGAGAAAATATTTTAAAAATGATAAAATTGTGGTGGGCGGCACGGTGGCGCAGTGGGTAGTGCTTCCCGTGTCCTCCCTGCGTGGAGTTTACATGTTCTCCTCGTGTCTGTGTGGGTTTCTTCTGGGTGCTCTGGATTCCTCCCACAGTCCAAAGACATGCAGGTTAGGTGCATTGGCAATCCTAAATTGTCCCTAGTGTGTGCTTGGTGTATGTGTGTGTGTGCCCTGCGGTGGGCTGGCGCCCTGCCCGGGGTTTGTTCCTGCCTTGCACCGTGTGCTGGCTGGGACTGGCTCCAGCAGACCCCCGTGACCCTGTAGTTAGGATATAGCGGGTTGGATAATGGATGGATGGATAAAATTGTATAAAATTGTTCATATTCAGTATCTAGTTTTGATTATGCTTGTTTTATCAGATGAAAACAAAACCAGATAGTAAACCATGTAGTGTAGTAAGCTTCCACGAACATTAAATTCGTATCCAAATCTGTTAAGTGTACAGTTCTGTCTGATTGCGACACAAAACTAAGCTCCATATGAGTTCCATGACATAATTACTAAAACTAAAACTGAAACTAACAGACATAAAAATAAAATAGAAATGTCTGTGAAATAAAAACTAAACTAAAACTAAAAATACACGATGAAGGAAAACTAAAACTAAACTGAATTTCCAAGTATGGTCAGAAAAAATATAGAAATAAAAACTAATATAAAAAGGCAAAACTATAATAACCGTGGTACAGACTAGTGCTGTGTGGTATGACCAAAATCCTATATCACGGTATTTTTCAAAATTATACCGGTTTCACGGTATTCAACTGTATTTTTTTCCCCATGCACGAGTGGATGTTAATCACATTTTCCACTGCAATTACTGCAGTAGACTGGCTAAGAATAACCTATTCCACTGTCATGAGAACTGTACTTTGTACAAAAAAATATTTTAATGTGCATACAAGTATTAATACAGGCTTGCATGGCCCCATAAAGTGATAGTTTTCAAGGGGGTGGCACTAATGAAGAGAAGGAATCACACTGCATGACAGTTGCAGTCAAAATATAGAACCTTTTTATTGAACAAATTTTGCAAACAACTTAAACTAAAATTTTGACAACATATTTTCAACCATCCAAGGAGGCATTTAAACTTAGTAAAATATCCAGAGGTGCTTGTCAAAAGTTGTATTGCACTGAACATGTCTTACAAAAGAAATAAATAGTAAATATTTTTTGTAAATAAACTAAACTTTCTGTTGATGTAAACAATCTCTGTCCACTGACACGTTAACTATATGGATTGTAATGGAGTTGGTTATCTACTGTAGATCCACCGCTTTTATTTTTTTCGTCGCAGGCAAACGCGTCTACAAGTGACGTCTGACTTGATTGTCCTCTAGCTTTTTTAGTTTTACCCGAGGACGTGGAGGGTGCCAATTTTAGTTCCATACATTCATGGTACTCCAAAGCATGTTTGTGGCAAATTACTCGTGTTGCCGCCTCCGGCGAAAACTTTAGCTCAACAGCATTTGCAGTAAATAGTTGTTTGGTCCACATCCAACCTTTTAAAACCAAAGTATCTCCAGACAACAGACACGGCTCCTTTTTTCGGCAAAAGTTTTTCTGTGTCATCATGTTCAATTCTATCATCTGCTACAGCCTCAGAATGTTCTCTGTCCATTTTCACCGCTCAATACTTCCATTAATGCATGCACTCTATTGCATGCGTGTTTAGCGGTGTAGCAGTGAAAAAGGTCCCCCCTTAAACAGTTTCCTGCTGCGCCATGTTCCGAACGTTGATTAGGCTATTTAAATCGGCGTTGCGGTATAAGAAAAATCCATATTATAACAAAAATAAAAAATGGTTTTCGGTATGAACCGGTATACCTTCCAGCACTACTTAAAAATTATTGTAAAGGAAGATTCTAAGCAACAATTCCTAGATCTAAATCTCACTTTCTCTAAACCTGGATGCTAGAACAAAACATTGGACATATGTAAGCTACCACAATAAACAATTAAAGAAGTCTGTGACTCCATTTAAAGATGATGGTATATATGCTCTGGCTGTGAATATTAATATGCAAGAATAAATATTTTTGGACGAATAACTCCTAAGGAAACACCCAAGGAGGAACTATAACCAAAATAAATGTACTCATGCTTGCAACATATTTCCAAAATGTTATTGAGCGGATAATAAACATATTTATGTGAAGCTGTATTGTCTGATGAGATGGAAGTGGAAATTACTGCCTTCAATGATAAGCAGATGCATGGTACAAATCAAACCCTGCAAACCATGTTACACTTATGTTACCTCATCCTCACCTAATATTTGGTGGCATCACCTTTTTTTTATTTTATTTGAAGAAAATAACATTTCATACAATCAAGACTAACTTATACAATGACGAAGATAAAATTACATACAATCAGGTTGAACTTAACAAAACAGAATTCAACCCCCACCCGAGAGAAACAGAAGAGCCAACAGCAACAGCAAACCTTTAAAAACAACAAAGAAGGGAGAATGTCCTTTTCTCTGACATAAATGCTTATTCTAAAATTGTATTAATTAGATCTTGCTATATTTTAAAAAAAGTTTTGAACAGATCCTCCAAGTAAGAATTAGATTTTTTCCAGTTTCAAATAGTACAGAACATCAGTTACCCACTGACTTATAAATGGTGGGTTGGGATTCTTCCAGTTCAGCAAGATAAGTCTATGTGCTAGAAGATGGCTTAGGACTGATTGTGACACCAAGGCTGTCTGATAGGCATTTAAAGTTTTTTGTCCAGAAAAATGTTAATTTTGTGCACACCCAAAATATGTGGCTCAGTGAGACTGGAACTAAAATGCAACATTCACTGGCTGAATCATACCATGTATTCATTTTGGACAATTTTAAAAAAGATAAATGTCTTCGATCAAAGATTGTACGTTGAATGATTGAATGTTTTGCGTATATGGAGCAAGAGTGTAATCTGTCATGACTGCCTTCCACTCCTTTTCCGAGATATTAAATGAAAGATCCTTTCCCCATCGTACCATATGATCTTTGAAATGAAGAGATTTTAAAATGTTTTATATATCATGGAGATGCTGTCTGAGTCTTCAAGAGTGATCAGTAATTATTCTGGAATAGAAATAGAAGGGAAGTGTGGAAAATTTGGTTGGTTCCATTTAGCAAAACTTCTGATTTGAAAGTAGTGGGAAAATTGTGTTGCTGGGAAGTTACATTTAAAAAGTAATGGTTCATAAGATGCTGACACATTACTTATATATAATTCTGTAACTGTTTTAATCCCATATGTTTTCTAAAGATTAAATATTGTGTAGGTTTGAGAGGGTAGAAAAAGGTGATTACCATGGATAGCTGCAACAAATAAAAGCGTCTTAAAGGTCTCCCTCCATTGGTGCCATATTCTGAGTGATTGATGGACAACTGAATTATTGGTATATTAACGATAATTTGTATTTACTAAGAACACAAAGCAGGGCATATACAGAAGTGCAACAAGATTTTATTTCTGTTGCAGACCAGGCTTGTGTATATTCATCAATTGTTGAATATCAATATTGATGAAAATCCTGTTTTTAGAACATTAGAACAATCTAGATGAGAACAGGCCATTCAGCCCAGCAAAGCTCGCCAGTCCCATCCACTTAATTCTTCTATGGCAAGCCAAATTAACATTTAGAGATATCTCAAAATGAATTTTATGATATCTGGAAATGCATTTTAGATATCTCAAATTGAATTATAGATATCTAAAAATACATCTATTTTAAGATATCTAAAAAGAATTGTATGATATCTCAAACAGATTTCAAGATATCTTGAAGTGATATGCTGTACATTTTCAGATATCTGAAATGCATTTCAAGATATCTTAAATGCAATTTGAGATATCTTGAAATATGTTCATGTGCATTTTGAGATATCTCAAATACATTTCAAGATATCTTAAAATACATCTGCAGGCATTTTGAGATATCTGAAATACATTTTCAGATATCTTAAAATAGCTTTCTGCACATTTCAAGATCTCTCAAATACATTTTCAGATATCTTAAAATAACTTCCTGCGTATTTCAAGATATCTCAATTACATTTTCAGATATCTTAAAATCACTTCCTGTAAAATTTCTTATACTTTCAATGGAACTTCCTGCCTATTTTAAAGTATCTCGAAATGCATTTAAGATATCTCGAAATGCACAGGAAGTGATTTTGAGATATCATGAAATGTATTTGAGATATCTTGAAATGTGCAGGAAGTTATTTTAAGATATCTTGAAATGTATTTGAGATATCTTGAAATGTGCAGAAGTCATTTTAAGATATCTTGAAATGTATTTGAGATATCTTGAAATGTGCAGGAAGTCATTTTAAGATATCTGAAAATGCATTTCAGATATCTCAAAATGAATTTGGGATATCTTAAAATGAGCAGTAAGTTATTTTAAGATATCTCGAAATATAATTTAGATATCTTAAAAAGCATTTAAGATATCTTGAAATTCATTGTTGTTTCAGATATCTGAAATACGTTTTTAGATATCTAAAATTAATTTCATGATATCTTAAAATGGGTCTCTGCTCTATTTCAGATATCTAACAATGTATTAAGATATCTAAAATTGTATTTCAAGATATCTAAAATGCATTTTAAGATATCTTTAAAAGGACACTCAATTATTTCAAGATATCTCAATAGCATTTTCAGATATCTACAATACAATTTAAGATATCTCAAATACATTTCCAGATATCTCAAAACAGCTTCCTGTCCATTTTCAGATATCTCAAATACATTTTCAGATATCTCAACATCACTTCCTGCTCATTTCAAGATATCTCAAATACATTTTAAGATATCTTATAATAAATAAGAAGTCCCATTGAAATAATAGGCAGTTTTACAGGAAATGATTTTGAGATATCTTGAAATGCATTTAAGATATCTTAAAATGCATGAAAGGTCAATTTAAGATATCTGAAACTGTATTTGAGATATCTTGAAATGCATTTGAGATATCCCGAAATGTATTGCAGATATCTTAAAATGTAAAGGAATTTATTTTAAGATATCTCAAAGCGAGTTTCAGATATCTTAAAAAGTAAATTACATTTTAAGATATCCAAAATTCATTTTGAGATATCTCTAAATGTTAATTTGGCTTGCCATATTCTTCTTAAATAACATCAAGTCTAGTTTTAAAAGTCCCTTAAGTCCTACTGTCTACCGTACCACTTGGTAGCTTATTCCATGTGTCTGTGGTTCTCTGTATAAAGAAAAACTTTGTAATGTTTGTATGAAATTTACCCTTAACTAGATTCCAAAAGTGTCCCCATGTTTTTGATGAACTGGATTTAAAAGAACAGTCTTGATCCACTGTACTAATGTCCCTTCATAATTGTAAACACATCAATCATGTTTCTTCTTAATCTTCTTTTGCTTAAACTGAAAAGGCTCAGCTCTTTCAATCTTTCCTCATAATCTTTCCTCATTTATCCCCTGTAGCCCTGGAATCAGCCTTGTTGCTCTTCTCTGGACTTTGTTTAGCACTGCTATTTACTTTTTTGTAAGCTGGAGACCAAAACTGTACACAGTACAACAAACGAGTCTCACTAGTGGGTTATAAAGCTTGAGCATAATCACCTTCAACTTATGCTATACACATCGTGCTATATAACCTAACATCCTGTTAGCCTTCTTAATGGCTTCTAAACACTGTCTGGAAGTTGCTAGTGTTGAGTCCATGACTCCTAAATCTTTCTCATATGACTACTTTTGAATTACAGACCTCCCATTGTGTATTCAAACCTTATATTTTTACTTTGTACATGTAATACTTTACATTTAATGACATTAAATTTCATCTGCCACAGATCTGCTCAAGTCTGTGTGCTATCCAAATCCCTCTCTAATGACTCAACAGATTCCATTTTATCTGCCAATCCACCTATCTTGGTATCATCTGCAAATTTAAACAGCTTAATAATATTCCTATACAAATCATTCATATATGTTAAAAATAGCAGCGGTCCTAGCACTGACCCCGTGGAACACCACTCTTAATATCAGCCAATTCTGACAGGGTTCCTCACACCATAACCCTCTGCTTCCTATTCCTGAACCAATTCTACGCTCATCTATAAACAACACCGTGAACTGCCACTTTTTTTAGTTTGATGACCAACCGTTTATGTGGCACCTTATCCAATGCTTTCTGAAGGTCAACATAAATAATATATGTTTCACTTTGGTCATATCCCTTTGTTGCTTCCACATAGAATTCCAGAATGTTGGTAAAACATGACCTCCCCCTTCTGAACCCATGCTGTCAGGAAAACTCCTGTTCTTGCCATGTGTTCCTCAGTCTTATCATTAATCATGGCTTCCATTAATTTTCATGTGATGTAAGTTAAGCTTACTGGCCTATAATTGCTTGGATCTACCCAGTCACACTTTTTATATAATGGGATAATATGTGCCATTTTCCAGTCCTTCAGAATTTCCCCAGTGTGCACTGACTTCCTAAAAATATGTGTCAAGGGCTTTTATATGTACTTGCTAACTTCCTTAAGAACTTAAAGGTACAGTAATCCCTCGCTATATTGTGCATCGACTTTCGCGGCTTCACTCTATCATGGATTTTATATGTAAGCATATCTAAATATATATCGCAGATTTTTTGCTGGTTCGCGGATTTCTGCGGGCAATGGGTCTTTTAATTTCTGGTACATGCTTCCTCAGTTGGTTTGCCCAGTTGATTTCATACAAGGGACGCTATTGGCGGATGACTGAGAAGCTACCCAATCAGAGAACATTTTACGTATTAAACAAAACTCCTCAATGATATACGATACGTATGTTTGTGCGTAGCATATAAACAGTGTGTTTACATACATAATTTCAACGAATCTTACCTAATATCTAAGAGAATATAAAGGGTTTATTCTGTATAACTGTGCAGGAAATGTTTATAAGAGTCTGGGAAAGTTTAGCAGGGGGGCTGTTCGCAGCCCTAGAGGAAACGGATGCTCCTGTAAAAAAATGCTGAAAGACTACCTTCACATTGCTCCCTTCCTTGCTGGGTTTACTTGCGGCTGCTTTGTTGCTTGGTGCTTTGCATACTTAAAAGCCCAAACAGCACCTATTGATTTTTGATTGTTTGCTTTTCTGTCTCTCTCTCTCTGACATTCATACTTAAAAGCCTGAACAGCACCTATTGATTTTTGATTGTTTGCCTTTTCTCTCTCTCTGACATTCTCTGCTCCTGATGCACACTCCTTTGAAGAGGAAGATATGTTTGCATTCTTTTAATTGTGAGACAGAACTGTCATCTCTATCTTGTCATGGAGCACGTTTAAACTTTTGAAAAAGAGACAAATGTTTGTTTGCAGTGTTTGAATAAAGTTCCTGTCTCTAAAACCTCCTGTGTTTCTATACAAATCTGTGACCCAAGCGTGACAATATAAAAATAACCATATAAACATATGGTTTTTACTTCATGGATTTTCACCTTTTGCAAGGGGTCCTGGAAAGCAACCCCCGCGATCGAGGAGGGATCACTGTAAATATTAGGGATGCTCCGATTGATCAGACGACGATCTAAATTGGCTGATTTTCACTAAAAATAGCTCAATCGGTGATCGGTAAATTGGCTGATCACAAATGATGATTGTTTCAGTCCTTGTTTTTCTAAGCTTTACAGTAATTTAGTGGCAGTGCTCCGTAATGCAAGGTATTATGGTAGTTCGGACAACGCCATTTACATTTTTTTTTTGTACCAAACTTCCTGCAGCATAAACAAAGAGCAGCAAATCAAGACTTGTTTTAGCAGTATGGACTCTTCATATAGCACAGAGCAAGAAGCGACTAGAATAATAACCTTTACATTAAAGAAAGTGGAGTAATAAACAGAGATAAGGGAATTGGAAGAGTCGTTCTGTGCAGTTAGACAAATGGCAAGAAAAAGTACTCTAATGAATTCAGAACTTTTAAGTATGTCCTTTAAATTACAACGGAGACTGTTTCAGTTTGGACAGAGAGTTTGTTTTAAGTGCAGCAGCTTAAGATAAAGAAGAAATTGCTTCTTAGTAAACAATAGGCTTGTTAACTTAATAGCAAAATGTATCTTTTACTTATAAACCTGTTAAGCATGTTAGTCTTGTGTCTTCTTGATAAACAACTTATGAACATTTAATACATTTTCAGCTTTTTTGAAGATTGTACTGTGTTTATTATTATTGCTGTGTGCCATACAGCATACGTTTTGGTAAGAAACAAGTACTACATAATTAAAAAGGTAATCCATATTTCTAACACCTCAAGAATTACAAATTTCTAGCTAATACACTGAAGAAAAAAAACACACCTGCCTAAATATAGTAAACTAGCCAACCCGCGGCGTAGCATACGCCGCATAATCACGCCACTTTTCTAATGATTTTTAAGCACAGGGAAAAAAAATGAACATTTGGAAGAAAAAAAAAATCCGTAATTTAATAAACCACCAAGAAAAGTAACATTGCAACAATGCACGCTACGAACCGATTGCTGTAAACAGAAGTGAAAACAAAAACAAGCCCAGTGCATTCTTTAACTGCCTTATGCGTCCAGCTCTCTCTCTCTTGCGCTGCCTATGTGTGTGTGTCTCTCTCTCTCTCTCACGCTGCCCATGTGTGTGTGTCTCTCTCTCGCGCTGCCTGTGTGTGTGTGTGTCTCTCTCGCGCTGCCTGTGTGTGTGTGTCTCTCTCTCTCTCTCTCGCGCTGCCTGTGTGTGTGTCTCTCTCTCTCTCGCGCTGCCTGTGTGTGTGTGTCACGGTCTCTCGCTCGCTGCACAGAAAATGCACAGGGAGAGACTGAACACATACAAACCGAAAGGGAAACTGGCTT
This sequence comes from Erpetoichthys calabaricus, assembly GCF_900747795.2. Classification (NCBI taxonomy): domain Eukaryota; kingdom Metazoa; phylum Chordata; class Cladistia; order Polypteriformes; family Polypteridae; genus Erpetoichthys; species Erpetoichthys calabaricus. The sequence continues at coordinate 131,599,604 of NC_041406.2, forward strand.
GTTCGTATACCGAGTGTGTGGTCGTGAACAGATGCAAAAGTTTGGCAAACTTTTTGGTCGTAAACTGATTTATACGCGTTCCGAGACGTTCGTGAACTGAGGTTCCACTGTACACACATATATATATACATATATATAATATATGCATACAATACAATATATATATATTGTGTCACGCACAAGCGCATGGGGAGCAGTCTAAGGACCCGACGCACACCATAGAAAGCCGTGCCAGGGGGCAAAGGCAGTGTACTAACCTTTCTTTCTTTATTTCTTCAGAAAGAATGAAGCACCGCCGCCGTAAAACCACCCGGACGACTAAAGGAGCTACTACACTTCCAGGTTCCTTTATACCTTCCGGTCCCCCCTTGATGACGTTAGCCACCATCCACCATCACTCCTTTCCCAGCATCCCACTGATTAATTTTCGGTCCGCTCCTATAAGTTGTCCGTCTTCCCGTCCTCTTGTGTCTCTGATTTTTTGTTAAAATTACTGACCTGAGTTTTGTTTGGAACAGTATATGGGGCTAAAAACCCCAAACCTTTATAAGTTTCCTGTGTTTCTTTTACAGTGAAGTAGCCGGCAGGATACAGCCCGAAGATGTCGGAAGGGTAGGACCTAAACGCAGTTTTGACTACTTTGGCAAACGAGCTCCAGGCCGTCAACTTGGAACAGGCGGTCTCGAAGACGGAGCTCGCCGAAACTAAGAGGCGTCTGGCGGCGGCGGAAGCGGTAAAGCTGGAGCCTGTGCAGCCACCACCACCTCCAATCGTCCCTCTCTCTGAAGCGGACGATATAGAGTCATGTATGTCCATCTTCGAGAGGACGGCGACCCGCAACCAGTGGCTGCGGGCAGAGTGGGCGTCCATCTTGGCGCCCTACCTGAAGGGACCTGCGCAGTGGGCATATGGGCATATCATGACTTCCCTGAGGAGGAAGCCGCCCAATATGACCTAATGAAGGCTGAAATATTCAATCGCTACAGCGTCACCTCCGGCCAGCAGGCGAGGGTATGGCGGCAGTGGAGATTCGACCCTGACCTCCCAGCTAGAACCCAAGCGTTTGAGTTTTGGGGCAAGCTTGGACGCTGGCTACGGCCAGACATCAACCAGGTTCGCCAGGTGGTCGAGCAGGTTGCCTGTGAAGGCTTGGTCCACGCGATGCCGGACTACCTTGCCCAGCAGGTCCGGAGACACCCTTTTCAAGACATGAACGGTCGTCTGCAGGTACTCGAGCATCAACTGGCGGTGAACTGAATCGTGGGGGGTCTGAGAAGCCAGCTCATGGGAATCGACAGGGACGGGTCATCACCACCAAGCCCACTCGCCGCACTACGGAGGCTCCGGCTAAGCCGAAAGACAGGGTGCCCGCCCCGCCACGCTGTTTCAAGTGTGGCATATCATCCCTACCTGTCTCCTCAACACAGAGCCATAGGCTCCATAGGTCTGCAGCTGGGCGAAGGGAGAGAGGTACTGTACGCTGTCAAACCCTCTGGTGATCACCAATAAGGGAGTGGTGTTGTTGAATGGGCGCTCAGTTGTGGCATTGTTTGATTCCGGGAGTAACATAACCATTGTTGCTCGCCGTTATGTTCTACTGCGACGGTGGCTGGCTCAAAAGACGAGCATAACCTGTGTGTATGGAGAGACCAGGGGCCTCATGTATAACGCCGTGCGTAGAACTCACAGTATAACATGGCGTAAGCACAAAAGTGGGAATGTGCGTACACACAGAAAAATCCAGATGCAGGAATCTGTGCGTACGCAAACTTTTACTTTCTTCCACTACATAAATCCCGATCAGCGTGAAAAGTAACGCACGTGCACGCGCCTTCTGTCCCGCCCCAACTCCTCCCAGAATTATGCCTCTTTGAATATGCAAATCGATATATATAGCCTTCTGTGAAAAGACAATGGGAAAAGCACGGGGGAAAATATAAGAATTTCAGCGAATACCAAGTGGAGGCAAAGGCAAAATGTACTATTTGTTGGTTTAAACAGTGGTATAATCAACAAAAGAAAGTTGATCGAGTGGCATAGTGTTGGAGAAACTCGAAAGCTCAAGTTCACAAAGTCGCACAGTGCCCGAAATAAAAAAGAAGTTGTCACATATCAAAGTCGGCGTGAAAAGGCGACTCGCAGCGGACCGTCTGAGTGTCATATGAAAACTTCTTAGGGTACAGAGAAAAAAAATAGGCACACAGTGGGAAAAAAAGCACGAAATGTCAACTTTAATCTCGAAATTTCCACTTTAATCACGTAGTTTATTTTGTCATTAAAGTAGAACATCATAAACTTCATCTTAAAATCGTTTATTTTACTAGTTTCTCAAGTAGCATGTTAAATGCTTTGTTCTGTGTTTGATCTTCTATGTGCTCTATGTGTGTGAATCACTACGTGCTTTCGTTCCTTCTCTTTCTCCGACAGGACACAGAATCCATTACATTCGTGATATTACAGCTCTCTGAATAATTAAAAAACTGAGATGTATATGTGATATCTTTTTCATGATGATAGGAATGAAAGCATGTTATTAAACATGGGAACACGGTGGCGCAGTGATTGTTCATATCTCACGCAAGAGGCTTGCTGCGCCATGTGCGACCTTCGATGAAATAATTTATTACAGAAGTACTGTCTCTTTCAAACGTACTAACCTCCAATTCCTGTCCTTACTTTTCTTTCTCCAAATACCCAATCGCCACACAATCAGCTCTGTAATAAACGTTAAGCCATCTGTAAGCTTAGAATGGCGATTCTTCAAAACTTTTAAGGAACATTGAAATATCTTCGTAGTACATGTTTAATCATTCTATCCGTCTATCCTTCCAGTGTTGCGTCAGCACCAGCAATAATACAGCGCAAGGCAGGAGCTATCCGTGAACTAGCTAGCACTGCGGCACTGTGTCCTCACATGTTTAATTACTAACAATACAGATTATTTAAATGAAGTTAAAGTTTTATCTGCATACTATAAGCAACATATTTTGCTGCATTTCATCTTAAAAATGATATCGTCATCATACACGCTTTACAAAGTGGCGTAGGTTGTGCAATATTATAACTGTAGTGCAAGTTTACAGTGGGGTAATTGTACTTATAAGTACAAACAGTTCTACAAGGAGCACTTGATAGATGGATTGAGTGCGTTTATAGTTCTTGGGATGAAACTGTTTCTGAAACACGAGGTCCGTACAGGAAAGGCTTTGACGTGTTTTGCCGTGGCTGAGGTAGTGTGTGCTTGAAACTGTATACCGATAATTCTTTTTCCGATCAGCTGCTGCTGTGATTCCCCACTCAGATACAGTGATATAAATACTCCGAGTGGTGCAGTGATAGTAATATGGAAAAAGATGATCCGCTGTGGCAACCCTTAACGGGAGCAGCTGACAGAAGAAGAAGATGCAGTGAGCATAACAACACTAAAGCAGTTATGGTATTTGGAATACTACGGCTATTCCCTGGACCATTATATTGCTACAGGTTAATTACAATCAGATGCATTACACTAATAAACAATATGCAGTTAATTTCAGTGTATTTATAAAGCTGCGTCAGGAATGTGGGTCTAAGAAAGAAAGGGTAACCACACAGGAACAGTAGCACTGCTTTGACGCTGGGTGCCGCCAGTCTGCAAAACCGAGCGGAGAAATTGTGTACACCAGGGTATGAGGTACCGTGGAAATGTGCGTGGCTTTACGCCAAGTTTAGGTTTTATACATCGTGGTTTGAGCGTGGAAACGTTCGTACGCAACATTTCTGTGCGTATGCACCGTTTATACATGAGGCCCCAGATCTTACTGGTCCGCGAAGTGTTTTATAACATGGGAGGGGAGACCAAAACAACTGCTCATTGTTGTACTGCCCGAGCCCCCCTTTCCAGTTATATTAGGACAAGATTGATCGGAATGTAACCACGGTAGAACTGTCACCGGTCCTACACCGAGGTTGGGTCTGATTATGGAGGGACAAGGGGTCTCTCCGACTACTCCCACGCCATGCTCCTTGGCAACTGATAATGATGTAGATGGTCAGGGGGAGCATTCTACGATGACGGACCTCAACCCGGAAGTTCAACTGGGTGGTGTGCTGGGTCAGTAGAGTGCTACCTCAGATCAGTCCCATGACCCGCTCGTCGGCATAGACCTCGAATTCCGGTCTACACCGGCATCCTTTAAAAGAGAACAGTGGAATGACGATTCCCTGAAGTTTGCCCGGAATGCCATTGTGTCCACAGACAACATATCGTCAACAGATTCCACTCCACTGGGACCCTACTTTGTCTTAGAAAACAACCTGTTATATTGGGTTGCGGAACATGAAGGTGAGGTACGGAAGTTGCTGTTAGTTCCCCGGACCTACCGGTGGGAGGTCTGTGAGCTAGCGCATGCCCACCTCTTAGGCGCCCATCTCGGGGCCGAAAAAACACTGGAGAGGGTAAAACTCCGGTTCTATTGGCCCGGGATCAATGAGGAGGTCCGATGTTTCTGTCAGTCTTGCCCAGTCTGTCAGCTACGTCAGATAACCCGGAGAGATCACGCTCCTCTAGTCCCGATTCCCCTTATAGATATTCCCTTTGAACGGATCGGTGTTGATCTGGTAGGCCCCCTGGAACTTTTGGTACGAGGCCATAAATATACAGCATATTGTTAATGGTCGACTATGCAACCCAATATCCAGAAGCGGTTCCCCTGCAAGTCGTTAACACTAAGAATATCGCATGGGAATTAGTAGGGCTTTTTCCCCTAGCAGGCATACCGAAGGAAGTCCTTATGGACCAAGGTATGCCCTTTACGTCGGATACGTTCAGGGAGGTGGCCAAGTTGCTCCGTATTAAGCTTCTGAAAGCATCCGTCTATCACCCCCAGAGAGACAGGCTGGTTGAAAGGTTTAATCAGACCCTCAAGCAGATGCTTCGTAAGGTAGTTAACGCGGACGGTAGGAATTTGGATCAACTTTTACCCCTCGTACTTTTCGCCTACTGGGAGGTGCCACAAGCCTCCACGGGGTTTTCCCCTTTTGAGCTTCTTTATGGACGCCAACCCCGGGGCATTTTGGATGTATTAAAAGAAGGTTGGGAGGGGGAGGCACTTCCCTCCACTAACCTTTTGAAGTGCATCGCGCACTTACGTGATAGATTAGAAAAGATTCGACCAATATTAAAAAAACACATGTCCAGGGCTCAAGCAGCGCAGGCCCGGAATTATAACAGAAACTCCTCCCTTCACGAATTTCAGCCAGGGGATCATGTGATGGTGCTTGTGCCCACTTCCCACTCCAAATTGTTAGCTCATTGGCAAGGCCTGTACGAGGTTACAGAGAGAAAAGGACTCGTCGACTATTTGGTGCGCCAGCCAAACCGTCGACCGAGTGAGAGGGTATATCATGTGAATCTGTTGAAACCATGGAAAGACAGGGTGAACCACCCTCTTTCTGGGCACGCCCTCTCCCTTTTCTCAGAAACACCTAACCTTAACCTCGGTCCCAATTTGACCCTGTCCATCCCTGAAGTGGTCAGTGAAGCACCCGGCCAGACCTCACTGATTCAGCATGACATTGTGACAGACCCAGGGGTGGTAGTCAGGGAATGACCCTATCGTCTCCCGGAGGCGAAACGCGCAGAGGTGGAGCTAGAGGTTCAATGGATGTTGGACATGGACATCATCAAGGAGAGCCATAGCCCCTGGTCCAGTCCTATCGTCCTCGTGTCTAAACCGGACGGGTCGTGGAGATTCTGCAACGACTTTAGACGTCTGAACCAGGTCTCCAAATCTGATGCATACCCCATGCCCACGAGTAGATGAGCTTCTTGAGAGGCTGGGGATGGCCCGTTACTTGACTACTCTTGATATGACGAAGGGCTACTGGCAAATTCCCTTAACAGCATCCGCAAAAGAAAAGACGGCATTTTGTACCCCTAGTGGACACTGGCAGTACAAGGTCCTTCCATTTGGGCTGCACGGGGCGCCTGCAACTTTCCAACATCTGGTAGACAGAGTGCTACGGCCCCATCAGTCCTATTGTGCCGCCTACCTCTATGACGTTGTCATTTATTCTAGCACCTGGGAGGAACATGTAGTGCAGGTTTACACGGTCCTCCTGATGCTAGAGAAAGCCGGGCTTCGTATCAATCCCTGGAAGTGTTATTTCGGGATGAGCGAAGTCAAATATTTGGGCTACCTGGTGGGAGGAGGATTGGTGAAACCATAGTATTCCAAAATAAAAGACATCCTAGAATGGCCCCGTCCGATGGTCAAGAAGCAGGTGCAAGCCTTCTTAGGATTAGCGAGTCACTACCACCGGTTTGTACCTCGGTTTTCTGAGAGAGCCGCCCCCTTGACGGATTTGACAAAGAAAAGGGCCCCTTTACATGTGGTGTGGAACGATTTGACGGAACGGGCATTCAGTGACTTAAAATTGGCCCTCACAACGGCACCTATTCTGAAAACTCCTAATTTTTCTGTTCTTTTTCTCCTCCAGACCGATGCTTCGGACACAGGTCTTGGTGCCGTGTTGAGCCAGCAACATAATAGTAAAAGATAGCCTGGCCACAGACAGACATGGCACCAAATGTCCACAACACACGTGTTTATTTACAATATTTACAGTGCTACATGCGCAATCCAGTCCCCACTAATCCACACAACTTCTCAGTCCTTTCCTCTCTTCGGCCACCTCCACTCCTCTCTCGCAAGCTCCGTCTTCCTCCTCCCGACTCCTCAAATGGAGTGAGGCAGCCCTTTTTATAACACCCCGGATGTGTTCCAGGTGCTCTGTCTTCCTGCAGCACTTCTTGGTGTGGCGGAAGTGCTGCCCTTGCAACCGGAAACACTCCGGGCGTACACAGTTCCTGGAGCGGCAGCACTTCCTGGTGTGGCGGAAGTGCTGTCCTCCAGGGCTCGGGAACCATACAGGTGCCCCATGGTGGTGGCCATGGACCCCCACAGGGTTGAGCTTCCCAGCTCCGTATCCATGGCCCCTGATAGAAACCAGGGGGGCTGCCCTCTTGTGCCCAGGAGAGATATAAATACATATATATATTGTTTTGCTAGAGAAATGGTGAAAATTATGTTTTTTAATAAACCTTAATACAGATAGGTATATCAGAGAAAAAAAAATTAATAATATTTGTCATTAATTACAATCTATATTTAATTTTCTTTTATGCCATATGTATTATGGATAAATATTTTTGTACATATTTTATTAACTATGTATTTTATGGAAACTTTATTTATTTTAGTATTTTGTATGTTAATAAAAAATGAACAGTAAACAACTGGGGTCTATAGTTTAATTATAAAAATACACTTTAATATAGGACATAAGGCTTCTATGCGTCTAATTATGCAGGAGCTTACTGTAAAAAGTTTTTTAAAGGGATAAAAGAAAAAAAATGGAATTGGTATCAGAATCAGCTAATTAAGTAATATGAAATCATGATCATGATCGGTATCGGCCTTAAAAAACCTGATCGAAGCATCCCTAGTAAATGCTGTCTGGTGCTTTGGTCGATTTATTTGATTTCTGCCTATTTAATCTAAGTAGTACTTCTCCCTGTACAATTTCCTGGGAGGTTATCTACTACTTCACTTGTGAAGACCTCAGAAAAATACAAGTTTACAGCATCTGCTATCTCATTGTCTGTATTTTTTATTTCCCCTCTACTATTCCTGTTGCACTCCACCTCTTCCTTGACTGTTCTTTTACTATTAAAAAACTGAAAGAATATCCTTGAGTCATCTTTTGCCTTATCTGCTATATCTCTAACTGCCTTTTAGCCTCCCTAATAGCCTTCTTAATTGGTGCACACATGCTCTCATATGTCCCATGATTCGCATTGGAGTTATTCATTTTATAAACCTTACAGAGCTGTTTTGTTCTTTGCAGCTTCCTTTTTAACTCTTTATTAAACCATTGTGGAGTTTTTAAAAATGTCCTACTGACACCATATTTAGGTATGTACTATTCCTATCCTGCATTATACTGTGTTTAAAACCTTTATAACCTGTTCAACTGTTCCTCGACTGTCTCCACACTTAAAAGCTTATTCCAGTCTATTCTTCTTAGACTTTTCTGCATCTGCTCAAAATTTGCCATACCAATGTTAAACTTAACTGTTTTAGTCTTTACATCTGCACTCTACCAAAACACTGACAACTGTACATTATATAAAGGTCAATTGACCCTAGTGCTTCAATCACCTCTACACCCTCAATTCTATCCTCATTATAGCAAAATATTAAATCTAGACAGGCTTCCTTCCACATTGGTGCTTTAACATACTGTTTTAAAAATAGACATTGATTACTTCTAAAAACTCCTGCTCTTGTGCTTTGCTATTTGCAAGGTTATCCCAGTTATTATTCGGGTAGTTACAGCCCCCTGTGACTATAAAATCCCCCTGTAAACTTGCCTTTTTAATATTACTAAAAAGCTGTCCATTCAAATTACTGTCTGCTTTGGGCGGCCTATAACATACTCCTAAAATAATACCTCTTTCCCTAATACTTCCAGGCCAAGCCACATGTCCTAACTAAGATGGGGCTCATTGTCCAACTGAAAATGGGAGTGGAGGGCTATGTTGTGTGTGTGTGTGTGTGTGTGTGTGTGTGTGTGTGGGTGTGGGATTCTTTTCAACAACAGGAGTTGTCAGTGTCTTCACAATTATAAGAAAGATAAATGGGGCATGATAAAAGGGCATACTTATTTAAAACCTGATAAGACACCTGAAACGTCAGAAGAAATTTGCACTAACAGGAAAATGAACCAAAGCATGCTACTAGAAAAACAGTGCCTTGACTTAAGCGGTCAACAAGTTATGCCCAATGGTACCAAACCTATATTTATAAGTATTAAAAAATTACAAAGTGTAACACAGTACTTTTAGCCATGTAGCTGGTCTGACACTAAGGAATTGTTCTAAAAAATGTTTTCCTGTGTTAAACATACTATATAATGCAATCCAGCACAGTTAGCCATGTTGCTTGTCCTTTAGTTAGGAATTGTGCTAGCTATTTCTGAGTCAGAAAGTATCATTTCTAGTATTAGGAAGTTTTTGCAAAAATACAAGAAGAAATCATTAAGTTATACTCAATTGTGCCAAACCTGTGTTTATATGCCTTACATGTACTATATAGTGCAATCAGGGCCAGATTTTCCTATAGGCTAACTAGGCTTCAGCCTAGGGCCTCAAGATCAAGAGGGGCCTACATTCAAATTGTTAGCAAAATTTTATTATCTCTCATGTAATTTACAAACTTAAAAATGGAAGGTGAAAGGGCCTCATAAGTGGAATAGCCTAGGGCCTCTTTTCATATAAATCCGGCCCTGAGTGCAATACAGTGCCTTCAGCCATGTAACTTTTCTTTCAGTAAGGAATTGCTTTAAATATGAAGTACTATTTCTAGTTGTAGAAAATATCTCTAACTTAAAAATGATGAAATTTATTAACCCTGACTGGGTCAGTCAGGACACTGACCTTAATCTAATTGAAAAGCTGTTGTATGAATGGAAAGCTCCTGTTTAGCGTGGCTCCCGAACAAAACAATCAATGGCTCTTATACTGTAGGTACCAGAAGTGGTTGAATGTACTGAGGAAATTAACACATTATGCATGATAACATTTATTATTATTATTATCATTTTAATTGTTGATACTGCCACTACAATGCTTTAAGGTTGGAATGATATTGCACAGTGATGACAGGTACCTGTTTTCCTCCAGACCCTACTAAGTAACTGCTAATCTTGGGTTAATCAGACCAGGGAATATTGCTTCTCACAATCTGAGGACCTTTATATGCCCTTTTGCAAACTCTAAAGAAGCTTCCTGCATATTTTTTTTACTGAGGAGAGGCTTCTGCCTGGTCACTCTGCCATAAACCCCACATTCAAAGAGTGTTGCAGTGACAGTTGTCCTTCTGGACGTTTCTCCCATATCAACACAGGTTCTCTGGAGTTCGACCAAAGTAACCATCGGGTTAATGGTCACCTCTATTGCCATGGGCTTTCTCCCAGGATTATTCAGTTTTACTGGGTAGCTTGCTCTGGAAAGAATTGAAGTTGTTCCACACTTCTTCCATTTACGAATAATGAAGCCAACTGTGTTATTGTGAACCTTCAATACTGCACAATTGTTTTGTGGCCTTTCCCAGATTTGGTCCTTGACTCACTCTTGTCTCTAAGCACTGCAGAAAATTCTCTTTGAAGTCAAGACTTGGTTTTTGCTGAACAACACATTACTAACTGTGGGACCTTATATAGACAGGTGTGTGTTGTTCCCTAATCATTGTAAATTAATTGAATTGACCATAGGTGGACTTAAAAAAAAGGTAAGAAATATCTCAATGATGATCAATATGAGATGCACTTCTGCCAGATTTCAAGTGTCACAGCAAAGGGTCTGAATACTTGTATCAATGTGATATTTCAGTGTTTTATTTCAAATAAACTTGTAAAAATGTCTAAAATCCTCTTTTCCCTTCTTCATTCTGGCATATTGATGGTTGTTTGATGTCAGGAAAGAATGAATTTAAATGATTTCAACACAAGGCTGAAACATAGCAAAATATGAAAAAAGTGAATACATCTGAATACTTTTTTAATCCACTATATATGTTCAACTATTTTGCATACATATCTTAATACATAATTCACATCCGTCCGAAGCTGAATGCGCAGTCGCCTTCTGCGCACGTCCAAAGCCGAATGTGCAGTCGCCTTCTGTGCAGCTGCCCGAAAAACCTTACGAGACTGACATCCAACCCCAACATCGCAGCAGGCGGCGGCTTTTACGGCCGCAAAAATTCAAAGAGAAAGGCGACTTCGATTAAAGCTCTAGAGGCCTGAAAGGCGATTTCGACTACAGCTCGAGGCCTAATTACGCATTCTGATTCAATTACGCATTCATTCAATACACCTATATCAGGTTTGTGGTGCTTATCTATATTACTAAACGACAGTTTAATATATGCACGGATGGCGGACGCAGGACGCACCGAGGCGCATGCGCCAGAGCGCCTCAGCACCCCAGAGTCAAACCCAGCGGCCTCCCAGAGTGGGTAGGTGGCGCCCAAACAACACAACCTTTACGAGACCGCATAGATTCGCCCAAACAACACAACCTGGAAACTAAACCAGAGTCAAACCCAGCGGCTTCCCAGAGTCGGTAGGTGGCGCCCAAACAACACAACCTGTACGAGACCGCATAGATGCGCCCAAACAACACAACCTGGAAACTAAACTTACTCTAATCCACTGTGCCAGCAGTCAGTGTGGCATATTTGAATCACATAACGGTAATTCAGTATTAAAAGTAAGAGTTGTACCTAACGACACAGCCACAGAGAAACAAAAACGAGACCGCATAGATAAAAAGAAACAAAAACGAGACCGCATGGATGTGCCCAAGCAACACAACCTGTAAACTAAACTTGCTCTAATCCACTGTGCCAGCAGTCAGTGTGGCATATTTGAATCACATAACGGTAGTTCAGTATTAAAAGTAAGAGATGTACCTAACGACACAGCCACAGAGAAACAAAAACGAGACCGCATAGATAAAAACAATAAACGGAGGCTCCTACAACGTGCTTCAGAAACACCAGAAGCAAAGAAGTCACGTCTCCAAAAAGAAACAGCTCAACAAACGGAAATACAAAAACGAGCCCGTATGAATAAAAACAATGAACGTAGGCGCCTACAACGCGCCTCTGAAACAGCAGAAGCAAAGGAGTCACGGCTCCAAAAACAAAGAGCTCAACAATTACAAATACAAAACCGAACCCGTATGGATAAAAACAATGAACGAAGGCACCTACAACGCGCTTCTGAAACACCAGATGCAAGAGAGGCACGGATCCAAAAAGAAACTGCAGAAAGGCTACAAAGTCGTTTAAAAGGTTTAAGATGTTCAGTATTCCAACAATGAAAAAGCCAAAGACAGGAACGATGGGCAGATGCTGAACAATTCCGCCAGTTAGCTGAGAATGCATTCTATAATGAGTCCACTTTTCATGAAAATTCATTGGGATTAATGAGTGTCATTTGCAGTCATTGTCATTCACTTAACTTTCTTGAAGAAAAAACTGGCAGTACAACTGATGAGTTTACACGTTGTTGTCAAAAAGGTCAAGTTAAGCTGCCTCCTTTGGATGAATATCCTGAATATTTACAGAAGCTTTTGACTAACAATGTACCTGAAAGTAAAAGCTTTATGGAATGCATTAGATCCTACAATAGTTCATTTGCTTTTGCATCTACTGGGGTAAATATCAAGCCACCACCTTGGAATGGCCCATACTGCTTTCGCGTGTGTATTTAACTCAATGAAAACTTTACCAGGAGGCTCCCACCCTCCATCATTTGTCATTCCTCCAAATATCGGAGGGAATAGAAACTGATTGCCATTCTTGCATTTGCAATTCTTTAGAGAATCGGGGGTTTACTGGTACTTATTACTATTCCATATTGTACGGGAACATTCATCATTCAATATTATACTATAGGCCTGGAAAATTCATCAACTAACAGTACAAACCTGTACAGTAATGAGTAAAGCGGACTACAATCATTACAAAACAACTTCTTCGTTACTTATCATTTGTTCTTCATACACTACTGACAAAACCTCGTGCCCGTTTCATCTTACGTTGTCGAAACGGGCTCTTTGTCTAGTGTAGAAATAAATATGCAAATAATTGAAGCAAAACACTACATGCCATTGTGTAAAGTGGTTGTTAAAAGCACACAGTTGGAAGTCTTGGACTAAAAAGTTAGCTTTGAAATTGTTAATCTGCTTGTTTTATATTTACCACCTTACTCACATTAATCTGTGGAAAATACATCTATTTTATTATAATAGTATGTCTTTGTCATTTATACAATACCTAATAGCCACATACACGCACATTTTATATATATATATATATATATATATATATATATATATATATATATATATATATATATACAGTGACCAGACATCCCGGTTTACCCGGGACAGTCCCTATTTTTGGATCACCTGTCCCGGCGTCCCCAAAAGATCAGGAAATGTCCCGGCCTGTGGCGTTTTCCAACAAAATGCGTACTTTTCCCTAGAGGCCTAGACCCCATTCGGTCTTTCTGATTCCAAATCATACTTTCTACCCATCATGACGTCAGACGGTTAGTCGACCTTCTTCTGAGTCTGACGCCTGCTGGTGGCTATTGTTTGCAGTATGGAAACGCACAGAAGGCGAGAAGGCAGAAGCGGACGCATCGTCTGATGGTACTGGGCCGGCCGTGCCTTGTGATACAACACGTTTTGGCTATGCTATGCTCTGAGCCAGGGATTATCTTATTATTCCTGCTCTGAGCCTGATATAAGTGCTGATGCCTGATTCAGTCATTCACTCATCAATACGGCGTTCGAGGTGAGCCTTTTTCACTGAAGTTAACGCTTAAACTTAAAAGAGTTAAACTTGCCAATTTATTTTGTACAATAAAATTGAAAGTGCTGACAAAGTTTTTTTTTTTTTTTAACTTTAATTTTAGCTCTTTATTCTTTAAGTAAGTCCTGCTGTACACACTTTACTGTATAGTCTCAAGTCTGCAGACTGTACTCTGTAAATTTCGTCGTAGTTGTGAATCTGATATTAATTTACATATTAATAATGAATGAATAGATGTTCAAAAGTGCCTTGGTTTTGTGAATGACATATTTCCTGACAAGATAAATGACAATGAACTGTTTGATGAGATATCCAATATCCAAAGATATGTCACTGCAGAAAAAAGTTAATGAATGGGGTACAGCAGAATTACCAATAGAGAAACAATGGATGGAAATCTTTCAGCACTTTGTCAACCATTATGTTCCATGTAATAATATGAAACTCATGGCACAATTTGCATTATGTCTTCCCGGGACAAATGCTCCCACTGAAAGAATCGTTTCTCTGATTAACAACATGTGGGCACCAGAAAAATCGCAACTTAAAGTCGACACATTGAAACATATGCTGGTTGTGAAATGCAATTTCAGTGATTCATGTGACAAGTTTTATGACCCGTTATTACAAAATCCTGATGTCCTGAGAGCTATCCACTCATCTCAGAAATATTAGTGTTTCATGTTTATGAAAGTTACTCATTGAAAAGCTGTTTTTTCTTTATAAACATTGAAAAAGTGTCATGTTCAATTTCAGAAAGTAGTAATAAATTATTCACAAAACATTTCTGGCACTTCTCTACTTTCACTGCGATTCCTGATTAACAACGTAAGGTTTCGGTACGTATATAACATACAGTATACTATATAATGTACACTAATGAGTTTGTTATTTCCTCTTCAGGAAAGCGTGTCTTTCAGTCTATTATCACGAACTGTTTTTGGCAAGATCTATCCTGTAATTTCACGAAAAATAGCATACAATGGTATAGAACCCTACTTTAAAAATGGGTATATGTTTGTGGTTTAATAATATGATTGTTTCAAATGGAAGAAACTCGTACAGAATAAGATGCAGGAAACACGAAAATAGGCATTTCCATTATTAAAGTCCCCCGACCGGTGTACCAGGTTGCCCCCAGAAAAATCTGGTCACTGTAATATATATATATATATATATATATATATATATATATATACATATATATATACACACACACATATATATATACACATACAACAAATGCTTATAATCCAACAGGTGAAGCTAAACTACACTATGCGTAAACAGTGTCATAAATGTGCTGCGGGTGTTTTGTGAATCCCAACATTTCTCATATGCACAAATCGTCACTAATCTCTAATCGCTCCTTATCTGGTATAGGACCCCTTATTGCTTGACTCAAACGGTCATTAATCTTTGACCAGTGCTTGTCTGATACCGAAAGGCACAGTTAGTTGCAGAAATTACCAACTCATTGTAATCAGCGAACAAAGATCAGCTACTCTATAAGAATAATTTAGCAATAATAAAAAAGTATCTAGTACATCAAAATATCTTATTCACTCTCGATTAAAGCAGCCATTGACACGCACAATGACATATTATTGACTGCATTTATTTAATCTCATTTACGTTTAAAGACAACCTAAGACTAAATTTGACACAAGTCCATTAAAATAAATTGTGATTAACTATTGCTGTATATGGCCAAATTAATCGTATATTGATA
This sequence comes from Erpetoichthys calabaricus, assembly GCF_900747795.2. Lineage (NCBI taxonomy): Eukaryota > Metazoa > Chordata > Cladistia > Polypteriformes > Polypteridae > Erpetoichthys > Erpetoichthys calabaricus. Next base: position 131,614,769 of record NC_041406.2, read on the forward strand.
AAAAGGGTGATGCTATGGCCCACTAATGCACTCTCATTTTATTTCTCATTTTCATGAAAAAATAACTCACCTGAAAAAAGAATAGCCGCCCAACCCCTAAGAGGCTTATGCTAAGTAACACACTGTTGTAAATTATTTACACTGTACGACACACGGGTCACTTTACGATAGTGTGGCGGTAGTTAAACGTTTATGTTAGCCGGCCCCGTGCTGATTTAGGTTCCGCCTCTCAGACTCAGTAAATTAATAAACAGAGAAGTAATTTGGTCATTCGTGAATTGAATGTGAAATTGGTATATTTTCTTGGAATGTAACATATTTTTATTTCTTTTAATATTGGCTCATTATGTTTTATCAGTTTTCCATGGTGTGTCGTGAGCCTAAACATAAAGAGTGCGAGAAAATATATTTTTCGAACTGTAAAAGAAATCAGTGCCACAGCTGTTGAAAGTACTCCAAATCAATGTGCATCTGTTTATTGCTTACATAAAATACCAAAAAAATTGCAGTTGCGTGTTAATGACGTAAGGCGCAAGGCACGATGGTCACGCGGTACTTCTGAAAGTGTTAAAATGGCAGTCATATAGACGGGTGCATCGGTTTTGCTGAAGATTATGTGGTGGGTGATGTGTACGTTATATAAATGTTGAGAAATCTGTGAAATTTTGTCGAAATGGTGCAATATCGTGCAACGCGAAGTGAAGAATTCATTTTACCCCGACTTGTGGGGATGCTAAATTCGCGTAAAGTGATGTGCCGTATAGTAGGTAATCAGTAATGTGAATTATATGAAAGTTTTGCATTTGTTTGTATTTGTATGCAGTTCTCCGAAAACGAGTAATGTTTTTCTGGCACGACCTATATATCTGAAATTTTTTGGAGTTAATTGTAATACATTGGCATTGCCTTTCACGTTTTCTTAAAGCAGTCAAAAATTAGATACATTGTACTACAACTTTTTATTGTATATTTTTCCATTAGCCGATTTCCTCGGCTCGAATTACCTTGCAGTTTCTTGATATTTTTAAAGATACTAATGATTTAGGGTTGCGTCAGCGTGAAACTGCAGGGTAAAATATATTTAGTATGATTTTTTTTTTTTTCAGCTTGAAAAAAAGTTGATGCTAATCAAGTGAAAATTGTATTAGTTTTTTTCCCCTTTTGGCTCGTACAATTTAAAAACAGTGGTTTTCCCACAGTAGGTTTCATTCTACATGTGGTTGTAAAAGACATTTCAAAGATTTCTAACATATTGTCATCACATTTAAGTGATAAGTACAGTACATATTGCAGTCCTATTTAAAATGTGATAGTCCTGGAAAATCCAATTAGACGAACATTTATCCCCCAGAAAATGGAAGAATACAAATACATTTTCTGCACTCTTCTATTGCTGTGGAGGGTATATTGTCACTATTTTTATGCAAGACCCTTTCAGCTTGTAGATTTTAGGATAAACTAGTTTAGCCTAGGCCAAACTGCATTGCCACAGCGCGATAGGTTGAACCTTAAGAGAAACTGGTTTGTCCTGTAATATAATAAAATAGACCCATTGACCTGCATCCATTATCCATAAGGAAATTCAATGAGATGATGTGATAATTTCCCAAGTATTCTACATGATAGTTTAACATGTTTTTATAATTCTGTGCAGTGTATAGAATAAGCTTATTGCATCTAATTAGAATGACCCCTACTCCTGCATTCACATTATCTAAATTTTCTGAACTGGTTTGACATTTAGTTTGTAAAGAAAAAAATACCTGCTTTACCTGCAGTGAGTTAATTCTAAAATTCATTCTAAAAATTCTTGTTCTGATTAAAGCAAACCATACTTTGGCTGTGCTCTTCTGATTCTGGCCCTTTTCTCTGTAGTTTGGGATTTTTAACTGACCATTTAAACTGGATTAAAATTCCAGAAGTAGTAAAATAAGCAAACTCTCAAGATGACACATTTGTCAAGTATAAAATTAAGTTTCTTTTTATTTTATAAGTATACGTTTTTTTATTAGCTCCAGCTTATTACAACTTCTGAATCTTCGGTCATCTGTAAAACATGCAATAAAAGAATTAAATAACTGTACTCACACTTGCTTAAGGTGGTTTAGAGTTAACCTTACAACATTTCTGTTACAATTTTTTTTACACTGAACAGTTGTTTCTGAGCCAGAATGGTGCAGTTTTACACACAGCCATGTGGCAAAAGAGTGAAATAAGCTGTAAATGCAGCACTAAAGTCAAAAACCTGAGAATTATAAGTTACACTATATAAATGTGTCCATTTGAAGACTTTCACTTTAAAATGTTTTGAGTTTTATTAATTTCACTATAATCATTCAAAAGATAAAACGTAATCAGGATCACACAGGAAGCTTCTAGATGAATTTTAATTTTCATATTTATTTTTCAAGTCATTTTTATTTTTACTTTAGTAATGCCTTCTCCTGATTCATTGTTATGAATTTAGTATACTCACATGGTGAAAATTATAATAAACTAGCTGTTCTTCTATTTTGTTAAACCCCTTTTCCCTACGTATTGCTGCAGGGAGCACCAGGTGCAATTAAGGAACCAAAAATGAACAGGATGACAGACTATCATAAACCACATTCATGCAAACACATGACTACAGTGAAAAATCCATTTTAGTGTTTACAATTAAGTCATTGTGATTCATATTTTGGGAGTATCACTGAATTTTACTGACACAATTTACCTTTAACAAGATATCTGAATGTTAAGCAATATGAGAACAACCTGTTCCTTTGCTTTACTGTTTGTAGGGGTATGGAATAGATTGCTATAAGCCGTTGTAATGTGGGTGAATACAATGAGGTCAAAAAATATCCTCAAAATCAACCTTTGTTCAGAATCTAATATAAGACACCAATAGTGTGATTTTCTGCATGGGTTTGGGGCAATGAAAAACACTGTTCTACATAGACTGTGTGTGTATGTGTGTGTGTGTATGTGTGTATATGTGTATATATATATATATATATATATATATATATATATATATATACACACAACAACTTACTTGCTTTACTTTACATTTATTTTAACAGAAATTAAAACATAAAGAATGCGGAGGTCAGCCGCTCCAAGTCAGTTGGCAGGAAATGCAGCAAAAAAGCAAAGGTTTATTCCTCCTGCAGTTCTAAATTCAAACCTTGAATCTGAACTGATGCCACTTAAAAAAACTCTCCTTGCACAGGTAAGCATTTGGTTGATATTACTTTGTATGTTTTTTGATTCATTTTAAATGAAAATACAAAATAGTAAGCTAAGAAATGATTGTACTGCATATATTAAGGTTTCTCTGCACTAAATGGTAGAAATGTACTGATGAAATAGAAGAATAATTTTCTTCTTAATATGTAATTGTGTGACAGATTGTAACTGGCTAACATGTTAGAATTGTTTTCCAAGTAAATGCTTAGTTCTGAAATATTTTGTTCTTGCTAAGAGAAAAACTAAGATGTTATGCATTAACATTAAGTACTGTGGCAAATAACTAACAAAAAGTCAACAATGTAACTTAAGTCGGTCAGCCCTTTTTTCTCTAAATATAAAACACATCATGGTACGTGAATTTGCTAATTGGTTGTATTGTACTAAAATAATGGCACTTTCACCATTTTCTCAGGTTTTGTTGTTTGAAAGAAAGTGGAAGTTCAGCCCATTATCATAAAGTCAAATTGCAGTCCAAATAAGAAAAAGTAAAATCACCATGGACATCATTTCCCAAAGGTGTTAACACACATTTACTGTTTATGCATATCCAGCCATCCATCCACCCACCCACCTATCCAACCAACCAACCAACCAACCATTTTTAAATTCAAACAAGAGAATTCTGTTTTGCATGAGGCTGATATCTACTTTAGTCATTGTACACTATTCCAGGCTGCTTCTGCTAATACTTTTGTTACCATGTTGGTAGTTTTGCCATTTCATTAGGATGTTGAGAAAGTTGAAATCAGTGCTGAAATGCAAATTTCATGAAGAATACAGTGCATCCAGAAAGTATTCACAGCGCATCACTTTTTCCACATTTTGTTACGTTACAGCCTTATTCCAAAATGGATTAAATTCATTTTTTTCCTCAGAATTCTGCACACAACAACCCATAATGACAACGTGAAAAAAGTTTACTTGAGGTTTTTGCAAATTTATAAAAATAAAAAAACTGAGAAATCACATGTACATAAGTATTCACAGCCTTTGCTCAATACTTTGTCAATGCACCTTTTGCAGCAATTACAGCCTCAAGTCTATTTGAATATGATGCCACAAGCTTGGCACACCTATCCTTGGCCAGTTTCGCCCATTCCTCTTTGCAGCACCTCTCAAGCTCCATCAGGTTGGATGGGAAGCGTTGGTGCACAGCTATTTTAAAATCTCTCCAGAGATGTTCAGTCGGATTCAAGTCTGGGCTCTGGTTGGGCCACTCAAGGACATTCACAGAGTTGTCCTGAAGCCACTCCTTTGATATCTTGGCTGTGTGCTTATGGTCGTTGTCCTGCTGAAAGACGAACCGTTGCCCCAGTCTGAGGTCAACAGCGCTCTGGAGCAGGTTTTCATCCAGGATGTCTCTGTACATTGCTGCAGTCATCTTTCCCTTTATCCTGACTAGTCTCCCAGTTCCTGCTGCTGAAAAACATCCCCACAGCATGATGCTGCCACCACCATGCTTCACTGTAGGGATGGTGCCAGGTCTCCTCCAAACGTGACGCCTGGCATTCACACCAAAGAGTTCAATCTTTGTCTCATCAGACCAGAGAATTTTCTTTCTCATGGTCTGGGAGTCCTATAGGTGCCTTTTGGCAAACTCCAGGCGGGCTGCCATGTGCCTTTTACTAAGGAGTGGCTTCCGTCTGGCCACTCTACCATACAGGCCCGATTGGTGAATTACTGCAGAGATGGTTGTCCTTCTGGTAGGTTCTCCTCTCTTCACAAAGGACCTCTGGAGCTCTGACAGAGTGATCATTGGGTTCTTGGTCACCTCCCTGACTAAGGCCATTCTCCCCCGATCACTTAGTGTAGATGGTCGGCCAGCTCTAGGAAGAGTCCTGGTGGTTTCAAACTTCTTCCAGTTACGGAGGATCGAGGCCACTGTGCTCATTGGGACCTTCAAAGCAGCACAATTTTTCTGTAACCTTCCCCAGATTTGTGCCTCGAGACAATCCTGTCTCGGAGGTCTACAGACAATTCCTTTGACTTCATGCTTGGTTTGTGCTTTGATATGGACTGTCAACTGTGGGACCTTATATAGACAGGTGTGTGCCTTTCCAAATCCAACTGTGTGTGCCTGTCCAATCAACTGAATTTACCACAAGGTGGACTCCAATTAAGCTGCAGAAACATCTCAAGGATGATCAGGGGAAACGGGATGCACCTGAGCTCAATTTTGAGCTTCATGGCAAAGGCTGTGAATACTTATGTACATGTGCTTTCTCAATGTTTTTATTTTTAATAAATTTGCAAAAATCTCAAGTAAACTTTTTTCACGTTGTCATTATGAGGTGTTGTGTGTAGAATTCTGAGGAAAAAAATGAATTTAATCCATTTTGGAATAAGGCTGTAACATAACAAAATGTGGAAAAAGTGATGCGCTGTGAATACTTTCCGGATGCACTGTATGTAGAAACATCTTTAAATACTACATTTTGCGTTTAGTGATGTATCTCCATTAATTACGAAATTAAGAGATTTTATTTAAGTTTACTGCATTGTGGCATTCACGGGTCTGAAAGTTATATCTAGACAAGGTAATAGTGTGAAAGGAATATAGTTTGTATGCTTTTAACTTTTGTTAACTGCAAATATAATTTCTTGTTTTAGTTCCAGCATATTTTTCTTTATATATGGAATTATTTGTAATTTCTGTAGTTCTGCATATAATAGTAATTCATCTACAAAGAGGAACATGTCTCCCTATTTCCACAACAATGTGTACTTTCAATACATTTTTATACACACATTAGCTTTGATTAATTAATTTTTGTGTGCATTTGGCAAAGGGCTGCATCAATACTTTTTGCTTTCTCTGGTTATATTGGTAGACAGATGTTTTCTAGACTATTCTTATAATGAGTAAACTGAAAAAGTAAGCAGAATAATAAACTTATTTTTAACATAAGTATAAGCAACATTAATATGTATATGTGTACAAGCACAAAACACACAAACTGGGCTGTCTGGATATCTCTGTCCCTTTCTCTTATTGGGGTTAGAACAGTCTGATTTATTTGCCCATTTTCTTAAAAGAATTAAACTTTTTAGGGAGTAGTGTTCCTGGCTTTTACATGCTGTTGCATGATTTCTGCTTGGGTAGCTGGCAAGGTGGGTATACCATCTGCCTTGATTGAGTTCTCCAGATCCTAAAATGGATTGGCTGTTGACCAATATGCTTTCTTACCATTAGATCCTGTGTCTAAGAGTGAGTTTGTCATCACAGAGGCACTATAGCAGGCTCAGGTAATAACTGAAGGATGGATTGATCCTGCAATCTTAGTTTTCCTCATCAGTTTAAGGGAATTAATTTCACTTTTAATCACCCTCTACCCCTCCAAAATACAACAAATAATACAGGCTTTTATATACTGTATTGGGCGTGGCAGGCTTCAGCACAAATTTATAGAAATAATATTTCACAGTAACACAGTTAATTTTAGTATGGATGTGCCAAGATAAACTATTAATTCACATTTTTGTTTTCAGTAATTGGAATATAAATAATGATTAATTACAATGTCAGTGCTACTTGAACCAGTATAAACTGACATTATTTAGGGTAGTTTAATTTACAACAACACTTTAAAGATGACTTTGTAATGAGATTTTTCAAATCCGTTTTATCCTAAATGCACTTTTTCAGTTATGTAACATTTATTATTGGAATGGTTGCAGTACATTTCCATTTGTACATGCAGATAATTTTTGAGTGATTGATGACTCTTCGTTAAAAATGGTCTCTGCCTCTGGACTCATTCAGAATTAGCGTTTGAAAGGGACTGGCATTAACTTCAGTAATTATGACATGCATCAATGTATATAGTGATGTTCAGACCATACTTTATTCTAAAGTGTACATGCATATTCTATATCAGGGGTGTCCAACTCCATTCCTGGAGGGCTGCTGTGGCTGTAGGTTTTCCTTCCTGCTACTTTCTTCATCATTGACAAATTTGTGCTGTTAATTCACTTATTTTTTTCTTCATTTTAATTGCTGTGTTTTTTTATAAGACTCGGTCCTCTGAATTGATTCTTTTTTCTTTAAATGGCAGCCAAACAAAAAGGACATGTGAAATGACCCAACAGATAACCAACTAAGTCAGGTCTTCAAGCAACAACCAATTTCACACCAACCAGTTTCTTAATTAGAAGCCAATTCTTGTTGTTAATTAAACCCGTTGTTTAATTCCATGGCTTGTTGTTGCTCTCATTCTGCCCCAACAAACATTTCAGAAACAGATGATTTTCTTTTTTTCTAAGAGCACTGTCAAAATATTTGTGGACCTCAGCAAATCAACATTTCTAAGAACTTCACCTTTATTTTCAGATATTGTATGATGCACTCAGGTTAGTTGTTCATGTGTTGGCTTGTTTTGTATCTCCATTGTTTGGTTGCTAATTAAGGAACAAAATAAATGGTTCTGGGGGTCAGAGTCTTAAATAGCAAGTCAATCACAATTAAAAAGAAGTTAATTAGCAGCAAAAACTGGTCACTAATTTAAAAAGTGGTTAGAATAAAGGTCCTGAAGCCAAGGTAACCCTCCAGGATCAAAGTTGGACACCACTACTGTATACTGAAAAGTATACACTCTGTTCTGAGATTTTCTCATATTTACTTTGCTTACTGCACACATTAAATAGTGAGGTTTTGTTGTTTTATCTATAACAAATATGATTAAAATGCACAAATTTTTAGATACTGCAAATTAACAACTGAAATATAAAAAAAATATATTGCAGCTTTTAGTGTAGTATGCTATTTGGTCTCTTGAAAGATCATGAAGGGTATGTCTTAGTGCATTACTTCAACTGCCACTTCTACTGTGCTTCCACTCTGTCTCAAAAATACTCCTGACACAAAAGTGTATTTAATACTATATTCAATATTTAGCTGTTCATGATTTAAACATTAATTTAGCACAATTTATATTTTATAGTTTAATTCCGTGTAATAAATTAACGTACACATTTGACAGAATTACATTTGTTTAACTGTATGAAACTTTCATTCAGTATGAATTTGTTTTTATTTACATTTAATGCATTTCACTATGGAGTGCATGCATTTTACTATATAGCATAGGTTTCAAGGTACAGTACATGTTTCAAGTTTAAATTGAATCCAATGTAATGAATAAATTGGTGTTCTAAATAGCAGCTTACATTACTGTACTCACTTTTAAAGACTGCATCACAGTTGCTTCCATAAGTTTCAAAAACGTGCAACGTGTACATTCATAACTTTTCATATATTGTACTGACAGGCATTTCAAACTACTCTATCACAACATTTTTAGTATTTGATAGTTTGTTTTTAGCATCATAGTAAAGTCCATTACTATAAGACAACTATTTCATCATCACATTAGATATAGCATCATAACTCCAATCTTCCTTGTGCTTCCATTTCAAAACAGGACCATAAATTGAGCCACATGAGTGTCATCAGGCTAGTGCAGAAGATTTGAAACAATAACTCTTACGTTTTTAATTTTGGAATAAACTGGACAGTCACCCTTGTAGACTAGCTGCATCCACCTATCTTGTAACATTTCTTCATTTTTAGTTACCACAACAACGACGATTTATTTCTTGTATATATTTCTTTGTTTAATGTCATTTGGTCTAAAAGAAAGATGTAACCAGTCGTCATCTGCATACAAGTGAAAATTAAAATGTTATTTTCTAATGATACTGTAGATCCCAGTGGAAGCATGTAAAGTGAAAACGGTAAAGATCCCAGTACTGAGCCCTGTGGGACACCATATCTCACTTTTGTTTTATTGATGGAGTAGTGTTAGCGCATTTCTATACGTACTGGAATTGATTTGATAAACAAGAATGAAACCAGGCAAGGACAGTTCCTGCCTGTGTAGTGAAATGGAGTGGTCAATGATATGAAACACTGCTTAAATCTAACAACATAGTTACAGTGGAACTTCCTTCATTATAGGATATCAGAATGTTAGTGTCTAGTGGATTTTATAAAATTGTGATGTGTAACGTGAAACTGAAGCTTATTGACAACTACCTTTTCAGGTATTTTAGAGAGGAAGGGTAAATTTGTAATGGTTCTATACTTTTTAAGTAATATAGGGCTCACAAATGTCCCAGGGCTATTAACTTTTCCCATTCAAGTCAAGTTGGGGAACATGCACTGGTGCAGTGCGTTGCTGCACCCACCACATGATGAAACAACTCAGGATCGCGGTTGGCAAACCCCCCAGGCAGACACGTGGTCCAGTCCCACCCTCTGGAAATGACCCTCTATCTGCTGCAGCCAGATGTTACGTGGATGACCCCTTGGCCTGGTCCAGCCACTCGGGTCCCCAGCAATGAGGATCCTACAAGCTGGATCACCCTTGGGGAAACACGCCACATGGCCATAGAGCCGTAACCGATGCTCCCTCACAATGCAGGTAATGTGCACCTCCCTGCCTGATGGCTACCTGAAATTATACTCTAAATGAAATCAGATTCCCTCCTTTATTCGCTTTCTTTACTCTCATAACTTATTTGAATGAGGGGAAAAAAAACAATCCTAGAACAAACAGGTTTTTAATTATGATGATTTGTCTGCAGAGATGTGTGTACGCCTGTGCGTATATGCGTGTAATGAGTTTACTTCTATCTTTCATAAGGTAATGAATCAGGCTGGATATTCAGCGGGCCATGTTGCTGGAAAGTTACTGAACACTGTACATTCAGAAGGTGTGGTTCGGGGTGCAATGAGCACGAGAGACAGGATGGAGTTTAGATGGTACTGGAATGGAAATGCCCTGTCTCGGGGTTGGTGAGTTTGGGGATAGAGGACACACTGTGTGGGAGTGGCATGGTGTGTGGGAACAGTGCAGAGTGAATAAGGAAGTAGAGGGGAATGAGAGCGAAAGGGCAGCGTATGCTTCTGGACCATAACACTGACGCAGAAGATAAGCTATGTGAAGGAATTAAATGAGTCTGATTAAAAAGTTGAGGCATCTCCCAAGGCAAGAACAGTGAGAGTTTAGTTGAAAGGTAATTAATAAAGTCTCATCATTTTCAAACTCCTGAGTGTGTATTGTCCACACACATGCTGCTCCCACATAGCGTGTGATCCCTTTCCTTCTCACCAACGCTGAGACAGGGTGTTTCTGCTCCAGCACCTTCCACACCCCATCCTGTCTCTTGCACTCCTTCCTATTTCCTGGGACCTCCCTCTCTCGCTGAAATGTTTTTTGTGCATGTCACACTGCACCTTTTGAAAGCACACTGCTCAGGAGCTATAAAGCCACATGGCCCTCTCAATCTCCAGCTGGATCATTACAATATAATGTTTGGCGAACTGAATTGGTGCATTGCTCCCCACCTATATAAAGAAGTGTAGTTCTCACTTAATTTATTTACCATTGTTATGTGTTTGAGTTTTATGGATCCCCTAAAGGGACATGGGCAAACGAAAAAGTTCTTTCCAGTTTTGCATGCGTACGGAAAACTTTCTGGTGCTCACTCGAAAGTTTTAAAGGATTTTTTTGTTTGCCCATGCTCCGTTAAGGACTTCATAGAGTTTGCATGGGCCATGAAGCTAATTAAATTATAGCCTGCAAAATCTCTGACACAGGTGCGTGCGTGCGAGAGAGTGTGAAAATTTGAGGAGGCGGCATGTATTTATGCAAATATTTCAGATCTATTCAGCAAAAACAGATAGGTCAGAATGTAGAACAGGGAACAGAGAAAGGAGAGCAGCTCGTCACAAAGTGGTAGAATTCAGAAGTACTACAGTGGTGTGAAAAACTATTTGCCCCCTTCCTGATTTCTTATTCTTTTGCATGTTTGTCACACAAAATGTTTCTGATCATCAAACACATTTAACCATTAGTCAAATATAACACAAGTAAACACAAAATGCAGTTTTTAAATGATGGTTTTTATTATTTAGGGAGAAAAAAAATCCAAACCTACATGGCCCTGTGTGAAAAAGTAATTGCCCCCTTGTTCAAAAATAACCTAACTGTGGTGTATCACACCTGAGTTCAATTTCCGTAGCCACCCCCAGGCCTGATTACTGCCACACCTGTTTCAATCAAGAAATCACTTAAATAGGAGCTGCCTGACACAGAGAAGTAGACCAAAAGCACCTCAAAAGCTAGACATCATGCCAAGATCCAAAGAAATTCAGGAACAAATGAGAACAGAAGTAATTGAGATCTATCAGTCTGGTAAAGGTTATAAAGCCATTTCTAAAGCTTTGGGACTCCAGCGAACCACAGTGAGAGCCATTATCCACAAATGGCAAAAACATGGAACAGTGGTGAACCTTCCCAGGAGTGGCCGGCCGACCAAAATTACCCCAAGAGCGCAGAGACGACTCATCCGAGAGGTCACAAAAGACCCCAGGACAACGTCTAAAGAACTGCAGGCCTCACTTGCCTCAATTAAGGTCAGTGTTCACGACTCCACCATAAGAAAGAGACTGGGCAAAAACGGTCTGCATGGCAGATTTCCAAGACGCAAACCACTGTTAAGCAAAAAGAACATTAGGGCTCGTCTCAATTTTGCTAAGAAACATCTCAATGATTGCCAAGACTTTTGGGAAAATACCTTGTGGACTGATGAGTCAAAAGTTGAACTTTTTGGAAGGCAAATGTCCCGTTACATCTGGCGTAAAAGGAACACAGCATTTCAGAAAAAGAACATCATACCAACAGTAAAATATGGTGGTGGTAGTGTGATGGTCTGGGGTTGTTTTGCTGCTTCAGGACCTGGAAGGCTTGCTGTGATAGATGGAACCATGAATTCTACTGTCTACCAAAAAATCCTGAAGGAGAATGTCCGGCCATCTGTTCGTCAACTCAAGCTGAAGCGATCTTGGGTGCTGCAACAGGACAATGACCCAAAACACACCAGCAAATCCACCTCTGAATGGCTGAAGAAAAACAAAATGAAGACTTTGGAGTGGCCTAGTCAAAGTCCTGACCTGAATCCAATTGAGATGCTATGGCATGACCTTAAAAAGGCGGTTCATGCTAGAAAACCCTCAAATAAAGCTGAATTACAACAATTTTGCAAAGATGAGTGGGCCAAAATTCCTCCAGAGCGCTGTAAAAGACTCATTGCAAGTTATTGCAAACGCTTGATTGCAGTTATTGCTGCTAAGGGTGGCCCAACCAGTTATTAGGTTCAGGGGGCAATTACTTTTTCACACAGGGCCATGTAGGTTTGGATTTTTTTTTCTCCCTAAATAATAAAAACCACCATTTAAAACTGCATTTTGTGTTTACTTGTGTTATATTTGACTAATGGTTAAATGTGTTTGATGATCAGAAACATTTTGTGTGACAAACATGCAAAAGAATAAGAAATCAGGAAGGGGGCAAATAGTTTTTCACACCACTGTATATCTGACTATGAGGCAAAAACAAAGCATAGCTTTTTGGTTTCTTGGACAAAAGAATTTCTGTTGCTGGAATATGATAAGGTAAACAATACAATTTTCTGTTTTGAGTGTCGTCAATTCCCTGCAATTTCTGACTCAAATAGTGCTTTTGTTGCTAGATGCAGAAATTGTAGGAAAAGCCCTATCAGAATGCATGACAAATCTGTGTATTACAAGAAGTGGATGGTTGTCCAGTCTGCAGCTAATTTCCCTGAACAAATGTCAGTAGAAAAGGCATAACAAAAATGTACAAAGCACAACTTGAGGTCCTGAAAAAACTTTTCAGATTAGCATGCTACTTTGCCAAAAGTGAACTATCATTAGCAAAATTTTACAGCCTTTGCAAACTTCAAGTAGAACTTGGTTCTACTTATCACAGTGATTATGCAGTAGAAAATTTATTTAGGCAATAGCACACATGTCAAGAGATCAGACTGAAAAAGAAATGCAAGAAAGCAAATTCTTACCAGTTCGTATAGGTGGCAGCACCAAGGTGTTGGTTAATGTCACGTATGTGAAAGATAATGGTAACATTTCCACTTTACATGATCAAATGTCAGCCATTGAAGAAAGCAAAAGTTGCAGGTGTGTTAGAAACTATTGATGATGCAGTGGGCACCTTGAGTATCAGCGAAGAGACATGGAAGGAGAAAGTAGTGTGTGTAAATTTTGATGGAGCTGCAGTGGTGATGGGCGAGAATATAGGAGTAGCTGGGAGACTGAAACAGTGGATACCCCACATCATTAACAATCCAATGTGTGGCACACAAATTAGAATAGCAGTATTGCATAGTGTGAAAGGCTTGTGAGTACTTGGTCAAGTATGAAGATTATACTGAGAACCAGCTTTAAGATGTACTTCTTTTCCCTAAAGACACAAAGATAACTGAGTGAAATTATATGTGAAAAGCACATAGTGGCTGCCAGGCAGGCTGAGATGTCTAAAGGCGGTAGAAAAAAATAACACTCCCACCATTGTGCATATGGAGAATATGGCAGGCGAAGGTGACATTAAGTCAGAGGATGATGTCAATGCAAAGGGGGTGGAGCAGGAGATGAGACTAAGAAATGTGTTTGCTTCCTACATTTCACATTGGACTATAATACCATCTTATCTAAGTGCAGCACTGATTTTCAGTATGACACCTTTTTTATTTAATTTTATTGATATTCTTTGAAGAAAACAGCATTCCATGCAATTATATCAAACTTAACAAACCATAATTCAACTCCCGCCTGAGAGAGAAGAGAGACTACAACATGAGCAAATATCCTGGAAAAAAAAATTCCTTGCCATTAATGCTTATTCAAAGATTCAAGAAGGTAGATCTTGCTGTATTTTAAAAAAAGTTTTGAACAGATCCTCTAAGTGAGAATTTAATTTTTTCTAATTTCAAATAGTCCACAACATCGGTTACCCACTGACTTATAATAGGTGGGCTGGGATTCTTCCAGTTGAGCAAGATACATCTATGTGCTAGTAGTGTGGTATAAGCCAGGAGCTTTCAAAATTGGTCCAGAGGACCCACTGTGGCTGCAGGTTTTTGTTCCAGCCAGAAACATAATCAGTGATAACTATTGATAACTCTGATCTAATTTAATTAGCTGCTATTTTTCCTTTTCTCTTATTCTACTTTCAGAAAAGCACAGCAGCATGATTTTTACATCTATAAGACATTTAGAAATATTTCTGTTTTTACTATAGATTTAAATGCTTAGCTCTCTTTTGTTTATTTCATTATATTTTGCCCTTTCTCTGTGCAATTTGCTCCCTTCATTGTATCTTAATAATGACAATTAAAAACTAGCAGAGCAGACACCCAGGCAAACAACACTGAATCATGAAAGGCTATAGCTACTTTAGTGTCAGGCCCACTAATTAGTAAATAATGGATTAATTAAACAATTAGAACACCTGGAAAAGTAGAATGAAAATCAAGCTGAAAATATTGTTAAAAAGAAAAGAAAAACATTACTCCCATATAAGTGCTTAGTACATTTTAATAATTTTAGTTATTTTTTTATACTAAAGTTACTTTTCTAATTTCTATATTGTTCCCAAAACACAGAATCTGGGATATAACAGTTCATTTAATTAGCCCAGGGGGGTATTTTTCGTACGTGGATTAGTTGTGTAGCCAGATGTAATTGTTGACGATTTGGCCTGATCCTGGATCTGTTGGTTTTTCAAAACTCTTGCTGGAAGTGTTGTCATAGCAACACATCCTAATCCTCAAACCCGCTCGGAGCAGGTTTGTTCTACGTAAACAAGGATTAGTTTACACACGTAATCGGTGACAGTGCGTGGAAGTCATCCAGTCATGGCTTCGCCGTTCGTGAATGAGCGACCAATTGATATTGGTGCGCAAATTATACGAAGAGAATTTCATATAGAGAGGGTTTTGCGCGATCGGCAAGATCCTTTGTTGCTCCTGGAGGAAATTCTTTTTGAAAGATGCCGCTTTAGCCGAGGGGGAATATTGTACCTCAAAGATTTATTAGCACCTTATATTCGAAGTCAAACTAGGCAAAGTCGGGCTCTCACAACCACACAGGTAGTATGCATTGCTTTGAGGTTTTTTATATACTGTAGGTGATGCGGAAAATCTAACTAAAAGTGCAGTTTGCCAGGCAATTCGTAAAGTCTGTTTGGCTCTGAAAGATTTCCTTCGGGTTTTCATACTGTTTCCTGGACACCTGTGTGTGCACACACAATAAAAGAGGTGTTTCATGCCATTGCAGGTAGGTAATACACAGGCTAAAACACCCACAGTTCCATGTAGAATCTCAATCAGCCTAACATTCTCATTACCAGGACTTCCAAATGTGATTGGGGCACATGGGACTGATCACAGTGGAGTTTGGTCAAACATTATTTGGAAAATGTACCTCTCCTCCTGATGAATAATCAGACACAGTGTCTTCATCAGATATTTGACCTTCGTCAATATCTCATTGGTAAGACACAGGTTCAAGGGATATGATATTCCCTGCAACTGACCTAACAAAAAAGAGGGCTATATGGAACATACCTATGGCACACATGGAGGAAAAAATATATGCAATGACCATCCTTTACCTGAAATGAAGTGACCACTGCATCCTGCCACTGGTTCTGAGGAGGAGCATCCCCCTGGAATGCCCTAGAAACAGGGCGATGGGCATTTTGCTGGAGAGCCAACTCTTTTGCAGGGGTTAGGTGTGGACCGCATGGACCTCCACCTGTTTTTTGCTTGTCTGCCTTCTTATTAGCTTTAAAATTAATGTTTTTTTATATTATATATGATTCTTTATGTCAACAATTCTTTAAATAGTTTATACTAATATTTACCAGTTTGAAGTATATTCTTGTACTTCACTTTAACCAGTTCCCATGTTCTCCTTGTGCTCACGTTTGATCTGGAATTATGACATATTAAATAATAATTAATCTGACACATAGGAAATGAAACGCTGCTTTCAGTAAGTACAATGCACACTACTTAGCGTTTAATTTGTCGGCCACTTTTTGCCAGCTGTCTTTTCTGGTCTTGGCTGCTTTTGCAGTGTTACCCCTTGTGCCTATTAAATCTTGAAATTCTTCATGTCCTTCGAATAAAACGTCTTGCGCCGCGTGTGTGGAAAAAAAAATGTGCCCGTTCTTTCGTCATTTTGTTACAGCCTATCAAAGACTTGCTGATCATGTTTTCTAGACTCAATATGAATGGGCTTTTCACTCAGCGCGGGCGTGCGCATTCATCTCGTATGATTAGATCCAGCTAGACTAATCTAATACACGGCTGCATTTGAAAAACCGACCTATCCCGGATGAGTGTCACCGGCATTAACTTATCCAAGATGAGGCACCTGATCTCGGATGATTTAAGCAACGTACGAAAAATACCCCCCAGGAGTCCAATTAAAAACCTGTAGCCATAATGGGTCCCCAAGACCGAGTTTGAAAACCCCTGGTAAGTGCAATTACTATCAATTTTTTGTTCTTCCGCTTTGAGACCATCTGGGAGTATGCCAAACACTGCTGTTAATGGGTTACTAGTGATTGTGACACCCTGGCTGTCTGATAGGCATTCAAAGATCTTTGTCCAGAATAATGTTAATTTGGTGCATGCCCAAAATATGTGGCCCAGTGAGACTAGAGCCATTTTGCAATGTTAACAGGTTAAATCTTGCTGTAGATACATTTTGGACAATTTTAAAAAAGGTAAATGTGCTTGATGAAAGATTATAAGTTTGGAATGATTGAATGCTTTGTGCATATGGAGCCAGAATGTATTCTGTGTGTGGCTGCCTACCACTCAGAGATGTTAAGTTAAAGATCCTTTCCCCACCGTATCCTGAGATCTTTTATATATTGTTGATTTACTGTCTGAATCTTCAAGACTGATCAGTATTGCCTCTGGAATAGAAATGGGTAGGAGATGAGGAAAACTGCAGGGCTGTGGAGTCGGAGTCGAGTAGTCAGAGTCTGAGACAATTTTGGGTACCTGGAGTCAGAGTTGGCAAAAATGTACCGACTCCGACTCCTAATAAGTTTATATTGTAATAAAAACAAAATACAGCAAGTTCAAATGTCCCATTTCAAAAACAATAATTATAATTAAGCACTTCTCTGATGTAAGCATAAAGCCCAGTGCATAGTTGTGTTACTACTAGTGTGAAGTTCAGATGAGCTATTATACAACCAGACATTCACATATTGTAATCTGGATTATGGTACATTACAGAAAGTGTGTTCATTTTATTTCAGATATAATGTGTTTAACAAGTTCATTTGAGTGTAAACAAGTGTAATGATATAGGTAGGTGTGTGCTCTGGCCTAATGTGTGTTCAGGGGTTCTGTGTGCACTCTCCACATATGCTCCCCCCGCCAGGCCTGAACTTTGGCATAACTTTGCACACCACCTGTTCTAGAAGATTTTGAAATTAAAAAGGAACAGATTCTTTGTACTGTGACAGATAATGCTTCTAATATATTAAGCACAATTGAGAAAATGAATAAAGTAGATGAAGAAAGTGACAAACAGATATTAGAGGAAGGTCGTTCTCCAAGTATTTGAAAATAGTGAAATTTTGGATAACATTGCTGAAGAAGCATCTAAGCTTACTACTATTCAACATATGCATTGTGCTGTTCATACTTTGCACCTTGCAATAAGAGATGGATTGAAAGATCGTCATGCAGCTACTCTAATTGGCAAATTGAGGCAAGTAACTGTTGCAGCCAGGGCTCCTAAAACAGATGCCATTTTGAAAAGGTGTGCAGGAAAAGGAGCCATTTTGGATCAAAAAACACGCTGGAGAAGCACTTATTGATGGTAAACTGTTTGCTTGAACTAAAAGACTTTCTTGAAGAACTGGACAATGAAAATTTTTTATTATCTGAAAGCCAGTGGCCTCAAGTAAAATACCTAGAAAGTCTACTTTCTTACCCCTTTACTGTCACCAAGAGGTTGTAATATGAAGATTTAACACCTGGTAAATTTTTCTTGGAATGGAAGAGCTTGATATATTGCCTGAACAAAAGTGGAGGGTTAATATTTGAGGGCATCGTATCTTCAATGAAGAAAAGAGAGAGTCTTTTACTGGATCATCAAATCTTGTTAACTGCTATTTATATTGATCCAAAGAGCCGAATTTTGTTGAGCATTGACCAGATTGCTAATGGAAAAAAGACATTCTATGATGTAACAGTTCACATGAAGGGATTACTACTATCTGAAATACCACCACTGGATGAAGGTATAAGCACTGGTAACTCAGGATCATCCTCTTCAAATGAAGAATTAGACTTTGATTACTTCTTGGACAAAATGGAAGTTTCAAAAGCAAACCGATGTTGTGTATGCGTGAAAGATAAACGACCAGTCAATGTCCAAATAAAGAGATTCCAGTAGGAGTTTTTTAAATACAGTAATCCCTCACTATATCGCGCTTCGACTTTTGCAGCTTCACTCCATCGCGGATTTTATATGTAAGCATATTTAAATATATATCGCCGATTTTTTGCTGGTTCGCGGATTTCTGCGGACAATGGGTCTTTTAATTTCTGGTACATGCTTCCTCAGTTGGTTTGCCCAGTTGATTTCATACAAGGGACGCTATTGGCAGAAGGCTGAGAAGCTACCCAACCAGAGCGCGTATTACGTATTAAATAAAACTCCTCAAATATATTGTGAGCACGGGGGCTGTTTGCACCCCTATAGGATACGGCCGCTCCTCAAAAAACACTGAAAGATTACCTTCACATTGCTCCCTTCCTTGCTGTGCTTACATGTGGCTGCTTTGTCAAGCGATATGCTTCTCGCATGGTGCTTCGCATACTTAAAAGATCAAACATCACGTATTGATTTTTGATTGTTTGCTTTTCTCTCTCTCTCTTTTGCTCTGACATTCTCTGCTCCTGACGGAAGGGGTCTGAGCAGGGGGGCTGTTCGCACCCCTAGACGATACGGACGCTTGTCTAAAAATGCTGAAAGATTATCTTCTTATTGCTGCCTTCCGTGCAGCTGCTTTGTCAAGCGACATGCTTCCCGCATGGTGCTTCGCATACTTAAAAGCTTGAACGGCACGTATTGATTTTTGATTGTTTGCTTTTCTCTGTCTCTCGCACTCTCTCTGACATTCTCTGCTCCTGACGGAGGGGGTGTGAGCAGAGGGGCTGTTCGCACACTGGCCTAGAGGATACGGACGCTCCTCTAAAAAATGCTGAAAGACTACCTTCTTTAACCTTTAACCGCCACCTTATCGTGGTGGAGGGGTTTGCGTGTCCCAATGATCCTAGGAGCTCTGTTGTCCGGGGCTTTATGCCCCTGGTAGGGCCACCCAAGGCAAACTGGTCCTAGGTGAGGGATGAGACAAACAGCGGTTAAACAAAACAAACCTCCTATGATGGAAAACAATTTTTCCCTTGCCCGGACGCGGGTCACCGGGGCCCCACTCTGGAGCCAGGCCTGGAGGTGGGGCTCGATGGCGAGCGCCTGGTGGCCGGGCCTGTACCCATGGGGCTCGGCCGGACACAGCCCGAGGAGGCAACGTGGGTCCCCCTTCCCATGGGCTCACCACCTATGGGAGGGGCCGAGGAGGTCGGGTGCAGTGTGAGTTGGGTGGTGGCCGAAGGCGGGGACCTTGGCGGTCCGATCCTCTGCTACAGAAGCTGGCTCTTGGGACGTGGAATGTCACCTCTCTGAAGGGGAAGGAGCCTGAGCTAGTGCGCGAAGTTGAGAGGTTCTGGCTAGATATAGTCGGACTCACCTCGACGCACAGCTTGGACTCTGGAACCAATCTCCTTGAGAGGGGCTGGACTCTGTACCACTCTGGAGTTGCCCCCGGTGAGAGGTGCCGAGCGGGTGTGGGTATACTTATTGCCCCCCGATTTGGAGCCTGTACATTGGGGTTTACCCCGGTGGACGAGAGGGTAGCCTCCCTTCGCCCTTCGGGTGGGGGGACAGGTCCTAACTGTTGTTTGTGCGTATGCACCGAACAGGAGTTCGGAGTACCCACCCTTTTTGGAGTCCCTGGAGGGTGTGCTAGAGGGCATACCTTCTGGGGACTCCCTCGTTCTGCTGGGAGACTTCAATGCTCACGTGGGCAATGACAGTGAGACCTGGAAGGGCGTGATTGGGTGGAATGGCCCCCCCGATCTGAACCCGAGCAGTGTTTTGTTATTGGACTTCTGTGCTCGTCACGGATTGTCCATAACGAACACCATGTTCAAGCATAGGGGTTTTCATATGTGCACTTGGCACCAGGACACCCTAGGCCTCAGTTCGATGATCGACTTTGTGGTCGTGTCGTCGGACTTGCGGCCACATGTCTTGGACACTCGGGTGAAGAGAGGGGCGGAGCTGTCAACTGATCACCACCTGGTGGTGAGTTGGCTTCGATGGTGGGGGAGAATGCCGGTCAGACGTGGTAGGCCCAAACGTGTTGTGAGGGTCTGCTGGGAACGTCTGGCAGAGCCCCCTGTCAGAAGTAGCTTCAACTCCCACCTCCGGCAGAACTTCGACCACATCCCGAGGGAGTTGGGGGACATTGAGTCCGAATGGGCCATGTTCCGTGCCTCTATTGTTGAGGCAGCTAACCGGAGCTGTGGCTGTAAGGTGGTCAGTGCCTGTCGTGGCGGCAATCCCCGAACCCGTTGGTGGACACTGGCGGTGAAGGATGCCATCAAGCTGAAGAAGGAGTCCTACCAGTCCCTTTTGTCCTGTGGGACCCTGGAGGCAGCTGATAGGTACCGGCAGGCCAAGCGGAATGCGGCTTTGGTGGGTTCTGAGGCAAAAACTCGGGCGTGGGAGGAGTTCGGGGAGGCCATGGAGAACGACTTTCGGACGGCTTCGAGGAGATTCTGGTCCACCATCCGGCATCTCAGGAAGGGGAAGCAGTGCAGTGTCAACACTGTATATGGTGGGGATGGTGCGCTGCTGACCTTGACTCGGGACGTTGTGGGTCGGTGGGGGGAGTACTTCGCAGACCTACTCAATCCCATTAACATGCCTTCCAATGAGGAAGCAGAGCCTGGGGACTCAGAGGTGGGCTCCCCCATCTCTGGGACTGAGGTCACCGAGGTGGTCAAAAAAACTCCTTGGTGGCAGGGCCCCGGGGGTGGATGAGATACGCCCGGAGTTCCTCAAGGCTCTGGATGTTGTAGGACTGTCTTGGTTGACACGCCTCTGCAACATCACATGGACATCAGGGACAGTGCCTCTGGATTGGCAGACCGGGGTGGCGGTCCCCCTCTTTAAGAAAGGGGATCGGAGGGTGTGTTCCAACTACAGAGGGATCACATTCCTCAGCCTCCCTGGAAAAGTCTATTCAGGGGTCCTGGAGAGGAGGGTCCGTCAGATAGTCGAGCCTCGGATTCAGGAGGAACAGTGTGGTTTTCGTCCTGGTCGCGGAACAGTGGACCAGCCCTATACCCTTAGCAGGGTCCTGGAGGGTGCATGGGAGTTTGCCCAACCAGTCTACATGTGTTTTGTGGACTTGGCAAAGGCATTCGACCGTGTCCCTCAGGGAATCCTGTGGGGGGTGCTCCGGGAGTATGGGGTACCGGCCCCCTTGATAAGGGCTGTTCGGTCCCTGTACGATCGTTGCCAGAGCCTGGTCCGCATTGCCAGCAGTAAGTCGAAGCCGTTTCCAGTGAGAGTTGGACTCCGCCAGGGCTGCCCTTGGTCACCAATTCTGTTCATAACTTTTATGAACATAATTTCTAGGCGCAGCCAGGGCGTTGAGGGGGTCCGATTTAGTGGGCTCAGGATTGGGTCACTGCTTTTTGCAGATGATGTTGTCCTGTTTGCTTTATCAGGCCGTGATCTTCAGCTCTTTCTGGATCGGTTCGCGGCTGGGATGAGAATCAGCACCTCCAAGTCCGAGACCATGGTCCTCAGCCGGAAAAGGGTGGAGTGCCCTCTCAGGGTTGGTAGCGAGATCCTGCCCCAAGTGGAGGAGTTCAAGTATCTCGGGGTCTTGTTCACGAGTGAGATCGACAGGCGGATCGGTGCGGCATCCGCAGTAATGCGGGCGCTGCATCGGTCTGTCGTGGTGAAAAAGGAGCTGAGCCGCTAAGCTCTCAATTTACCAGTCGATCTATGTTCCTACCCTCACCTATGGTCATGAGCTATGGGTAGTGACCGAAAGAACGAGATCGCAAATACAAGCGGCTGAAATGAGTTTCCTCCGCAGGTTGTCTGGGCTTTCCCTTAAAGATAGGGTGAGAAGTTCAGTCATCCGGGAAGGGCTAAGAGTAGAGCCGCTGCTCCTCCGCATCGAGAGGAGTAAGATGAGGTGGCTCGGGCATCTGATCAGGATGCCTCCTGAACGCCTCCCTGGTGAGGTGTTCCGGGCACGTCTAACCGGGAGGAGGCCCCGGGGAAGACCCAGGACACGTTGGAGGGACTATGTCTCTCGACTGGCCTGGGAACGCCTTGGGATTCTCCCGGAAGAGCTAGAAGAAGTGGCCGGGGAGAGGGAAGTCTGGGCATCTCTGCTCAAGCTGCTGCCCCCGTGACCCGACCTCGGATAAGCGGGAGACAATGGATGGATGGATGGATGGATGGATGGATGAAGACTACCTTCACATTGCTCCCTTCCTTGCAGCTGCTTTGTCCGCCAGTGCTTCACATACTTAAAAGCCAAGCAGCCCAATTGATTTTTGATTGTTTACTTTTTTCTCTCTCTCTGTCTCTGACATTCCCTGCACCTGACGCGCACTCCTTTGAAGAGGAAGATATGTTTGCATTCTTTTAATTGTGAGACGGAACTGTCATCTCTGTCTTGTCATGGAGCACGGTTTAAACTTTTGAAAAAGAGACAAATGTTTGTTTGCAGTGTTTGAATAAAGATCCTGTCTCTCTACAACCTCCTGTGTTTCTGTGCAAATCTGTGACTCAAGCATGACAATATAAAAATAACCATATAAACATATGGCTTCTACTTCGCGGATTTTCACCTTTCGCCGGGGGTTCTGGAACGCAACCCCCGCGATCGAGGAGGGATTACTGAAATTAAAAGAAGTTGAAAAGTATGATCGCTCATTGAAACTGACTGTAGAAGAAGCCATCCTTGTTAATCCAGACATTATTAATAATGTGGGTAGAACTGTAACAGCAATGCCACCCACCCAAGTCAGTGTTGAAAGACTATTTTCATCTCTAAAGATAATCAAGTCAGATTTAAGAGCTTCTATGAAAGAGGATCTCGCAGAAGCAATTGTGTTTCTTAGAACACTGCATTTAGTTAATTTTGGATTGCATTTATCAGCTATTCTACTCTACAACCGTATTCCAAGTTTAATATATAACCTGTTTTTTGTTCATGTAGTTAAGCTTTGTTTTTGTTTTAAAACTACCGAAGAATATGGTTTATATTTTTTGAACTGGTAAAGTTCCTTTTCCTGATTTTTATGCATGCTACTACTTTATAGCCACTTGATTAAAACAATAAATAAAACCTTATTGTTTTCATTTTTTTGTTTTTTGTTTAACTGGCCAATGCGGTAGAGAGTCAGCTTCCTAGCTAGTAGTTATGGAGTTACATGACGTGACATGGAAAATACAGTCATATAAAAAAGTTTGGGAACCCCTCACAGCCTGCATAATAGTTTACTTTCAACAAAAAGATAATAGTGGTATGTCTTTCATTTGCTAGGAACATCTGAGTACTGGGGTGTTTTCTGAACAAAGATTTTTAGTGAAGCAGTATTTAGTTGTATGAAATGAAATCAAATGTGAAAAACTGGCTGTGCAGAAATTTGTGTCCCCTTGTAATCTGCTGATTTGAATGCATGTAACTGCTCAATACTGATTACTTGCAACACCAAATTGGTTGGATTAGCTTGTTAAGCTTTGAACTTCATAGACAGGTGTGTCTAATCATGAGAAAAGGTATTTAAGGTGGTCAGTTGCAAGTTGTGCTTCCCTTTGACTCTCCTCTGAAGAGTGACAGCATGGGATCCTCAAAGCAACTCTCAAAAGATCTGAAAACAAAGATTGTTCAGTATCATCGTTTAGGGGATGGCTACAGAAAGCTATCTAAGGTTTAAACTGTCAGTTTCAGCTGTAAGGAATGTAATCAGGAAATGGAAGGCCACAGGCACAGTTGCTGTTAAACCCAGGTCTGGCAGGCCAAGAAAAATACAGGAGCGGCATATGCACAGGATTGTGAGAATGGTTACAGATAACCCACAGATCACCTCCAAAGACCTGCAAGAACATCTTGCTGCAGATGGTGTATCGGTACATTGTTCTACAATTCAGCGCAATTTGCACAAAGAACATCTGTATGGCAGGGTGATGAGAAAGAAGCCCTTTCTGCACTCACGCCACAAACAGAGTCGCTTGTTGTATGCAAATGCTCATTTAGACAAGCCAGATTCATTTTGGAACAAAGTGCTTTGGACTGATGAGATAAAAATTGAGTTATTTGGTCATAACAAAAAGCGCTTTGCGTGGTGGAAGAAGAACACCGCATTCCTAGAAAAACACCTGCTACCTACTGTCAAATTTGGTGGAGGTTCCATCATGCTGTGTGGCTAGTTCAGGGACTGGGGCCCTTGTTAAAGTCGAGGGTCGGATGAATTCAACCCAATATAATTATAATAATACATTTTATTTATTTGTAGGCACCTTTCTAAACACTCAAGGACACCGAACAATAGACAAAACGCAGATTATAAACAAAAGTAAAATATAAAAGTTAAAATCAGACAGAACAATTGTAATCAATGAGAGAAAAGCAGTCTTAAACAAATGAGTTTTAAGTTTAGATTTGAAAAGTGAAAATGATTCAGTATTTCTAAGCTCAGGTGGTAGTGAGTTCCAAAGCTGGGGAGCAGAGCAGCTGAATGCTCTGCTCCCCATAGTGGTAAGACGGACGAAGGGGATAGTCAAGTGGATGGAGGAAGAGGATCTAAGGGTACGGGAGGAAATGGCAACATGGAGGAGACAGATGACAGAGTCAGACAGATATGGAGGGGCAAGATTGTGGATAGCCTTAAAAGTTAGTAGGAGAATTTTGAATTGAAATCTGAACTGAACTGGAAGCCAATGAAGCTGCTGCAAAACAGGAGTGATATGGTGAATAGAGGGGGTTCTGGTAATGATGGGGGCAGCTGAATTCTGAACCAGTTGAAGCTTATAAAGAGATCTGCGAGAAAGACCAAAGAAAAGGGAATTGCAATAATCCAAACAAGAAGTGACAAGGCTATGAACAAGAATAGCAGTGGTGTGGGGAGTAAGGGAGGGGCGAATACGATTAATGTTACGCAAGTGGAAATATGCAGACCGGGAGATGTTATTGACGTGGGACTGAAAGGATAAAGTACTGTCAAGGATGACACCCAGGCTCTTAACCTATGGGGAAGGGGAGTCAGAGGAATTATCAATAACAAATTAAAAGTGATCAGTTTTGGATAATGTTGATTTTGTACCAATGAGGAGAACCTCAGTTTTGTTACTATTTAATTTAAGAAAATTTGAAGAAAACCAGGATTTGATTTCTGCTATGCAATCAGTAAGTGAGGAGGGTGGAAAGGAAGCAGTAGGTTTGCTAGTGAGAATAGAGCTGGGTATCATCAGCATAACAGTGGAAGCTAATGTTATATTTATGAAAGATATTGCCAAGGGGAAGGACGTAAATAATGAAAAGGAGGGGCCCCAGGACAGAGCCCTGGGGCACACCTGAAGTAACAGCGGTGGGTTGGGATGTGAAAGTTTTCAGCTGAACAAACTGAGTGTGGCCTGAGATGTAGGATCTGAACCAATCTAGTGGAGTGTGGGTAATGCCAATCGAAGATAATCTATTGAGTAGTGTGACAAATAGTATCAAAGGCTGCACTCACATCAAGGAGGATATGAATAGTAATTAAACCAGAATCAGCTGCCATAAGGAGGTCATTAGTAATTTTTATAAGTGCCGTTTCTGTATTGTGGAGGGGACGAAAACCAGACTGGAACTGTTCATACAGATTATTTTGAGATAAATAAGAATGAAGTTGAATAGCCACTATTTTTTCAAAACTTTTGGAAATGAAGGGTAGATTGGAAATAGGACGAAAATTACTGAAATTAGTCTGATCGGCACCAGGTTTTTACAGTATTGGGGTTTTAAAAGATGAAGGAACAGTACCAGTAGTGAGAGAAGAGTGGATTATAGCAGAGATAAGGGGGACCAGAGAGGGGAGGCAGGCTTTGACTAGAACTCTAGGGAAGAGGTCCAGTTGACAGGTGGATGGTGTGGACACTTTTTTGTGACTGAAGACAGAGAAGAAAATTAAAATTAGTAAAAACCTTTTATTGATACATACCAGGCAAGGGTAAAATGACAGAGAAATACAGTCCTAGGACACCGCACTTCATCTGCCTCGAGCGCAGATATCCTTGCTCTTTTATACCTTTCTAGTCTCCTGATCGTTGACCACGTAAGCAATAAAAATAGCGTCCTGACTCATTTTGTATTATTCCAATTGGTAAAGTCTTTACCCTAAAGGTATATTTTCTTGTCACACACATCATTGAAAGAAAACTTCCAGAAAGTATATATACTTTTTGTCACGTACGCAAAGCACAAACAAGTTTGATCATTCTGTCCTATTTTCTGTACTTACATACATTTTGTTCAATTACATCATTTTATGTTTTTACACTCCTCCCTTTTTGAACAAAATGATGTGGGCAGTAGAATTAAATTGAAATGGTTGATGGAGGGGAAGGGGGGGGGGGGGGGGGGAAGGGGATGGGGAGGAGAAAATGGAAGAAGCTGAAACACAAACATATTTATCAGACCAGGTCCATTGTTCTTGTCGTCCGACTCCACAGTCCACAATTGAGCAGAAATCAATTTGCACTGAAGTGGTGAGTCCCTGTGTGACTGTGATATTCGGGTATCTCTGATTCTGGTTCTGTTTTACCTTATAAAGATAAAGATCACCACCCATCCTTGGGTAGCCTGAGAGGGTGCGGGTAACAGTCAACAGAAAAAGTATTTTTAAGATAGCCATTTCTTGCAATGCGATGCGTGGATCCAGGCAGGCAGTCCTTCAACTTTCACGGCATGTGGTGTGGATAGAAGAATTTGGAATGGTCCTCTCCACCTAGGCTGATGCCAGTGTTTCCTCCGAGTATCTCGAACCAAGATCCAGGTGCCCAAGGGAATTGGTAAATCCTTAGAAGGTGGGCTGGTCCTCCAGGCTTGATTAACCTGCTGGTGGACTTCCTTCAACGAGGTTCGGAGACCTGCAAGACTAGAGAGAAGATCATTGTCCACAGTATGCAAATTCACATTTCCTACAACCATGCCAATGGGCATGGGACGTCCGGTCAGAATCTCAAACGGCGATAGTCCCAGTTGTCGGTGTGTCCGTCCCCTTAGTCCCATTAAAGCTAAGGGTAGTGCATCCGGCCATGATAAATTAGTTTGTTCACAAATTTTTGCGAGTTTAGCTTTTAAAGTGCCATTGCATCGTTCTACGATGCCTCCGCTTTGGGGATGGTATTTACAATAATGGTGCACATTAATTTGGAGCCAGGTGGTTAATTCATTTATAACGGAGTTCACAAAATGAGTGCCATTATCTGTTTGTAACTTTTGAAGGATACCCCATCTTGGAATAATCTCTTTAATTAGTGCTTTAGCTACTGTTTTGGCATCGTTGTGTTTTGAAGGGAAAGCCTCTACCCATCGGGAGAACACATCGACAATCACAAGACAATATCGGTACCCTTTAGACGGGGTTAGTTCAATGAAATCCATTTGGAGGTGTTCAAACGGACCCATTGGATTAGGGGTAACGGCGGGACTTACCTGGGTACCTTTTCCCACATTAAACTTTTGACATATTGCACAGCGTCTGCAAAATTGCTCTGCATATGTAGAGAAACCTACAGCTTCCCAATGTTTTTCAACATCTCGAACCATGGCATCTCTACCTGCGTGATCGAGGCCATGGGCGATTTTTGCCATTCCTGGGAAAGAGGCTTTTGGGAGAAAAGGTTTGTTAGTGTGTTTATGAGTCCAGACTCCATTAGAGAGGGACCCTTCTTTGGACCATTTTCTCCTTTCGATATCTGTGGCTGCACTCTGTAAAGAAATAATTTGATTATCAGGGTCCTGGTCATTTCTCTGTTGGAATAAAGAAATTGGTGTGTTATTATATGCAGCCTCTTTAGCAAAGTGGTCAGCTAATTCATTTCCTTTGCTAACAGGATCCTGTTTTCCTGTGTGAGCTTGACATTTAACAATCGCTAGCTTCGATGGTTTGGTTATAGCTTCTAAAAGGGATTCGATCAATTTCTGATGTTGGATGGGTTTGCCAGTACTGGTCTTAAATCCCCTTAGTTTCCATAGTGCTCCATGATCATGGCAGACTCCAAAAGCATACCTGGAATCCGTATAAATTGTTATGATCTTCCCTTCGGACAGCTGACATGCTCGAGTGAGTGCTACGAGTTCAGCTGCTTGTGCACTCAAGCTTGATGAAATTCGATTTGCTTCCAGCAGGCGGTCCCCCTGGACCACTGCGTAACTGGTTGAGGGTGCTCCATTTTTCAATCGCAAGGAACATCCATCCACAAAAATCATTTCTCCAGTTTCTAAAGGTGTTTCCTGTAGATCTACTCTAGGTTTTACAACCTTTGCTATTTCATCATGACAATTATGTGGTTCTCCTTCGTTGTTAATTGGGAGAAGAGTGGCTGGATTTAAAGTGGAGCATCTTTCAATTGTAACATATGACAAAGTACAGAGTACATTCTGATAGTGTATTGCCCTAGCAGTAGTGAGATGTGAAGTTTTGGCTTGTACTAGGATAGAATGTACAGCGTGAGGCACTTTAACTGTTAGGGGGCTCATGAGAACTACATCCGTGCTTGCTAATACAGCTTCTGTTGTTGCAGCCACAGCACGAAGACACGGAGGAAGTGCTGCGGCCACTGGATCCAGTTTTTTAGAAAAATAAGCCACCGGTCTTTGTTTATCTCCGTGTTGTTGCGTCAGTACTGCATTCATAAAGCCCTGCTTTTCGTCCACGAACAAAGTGAATGGACGAGAATGATCAGGCAAACCAAGCGCGGGCGCAGATAGAAGAGCAGTTTTTAGGTCACAGAGAGCCTTCTCAGCCTGTTCATTCCATTGGACCTGGCCAGAAAGGGGGATGCCAGGAGTATTAGCCAATTGTTGCAACGGCTGTGCTCTTTCAGTAAAATTTAGAACCCACTGTCTGCAGTAGCCCAGAATACCTAAAACAGACATAACCTGTTGTTTTGTGACCGGTCTAGGAAGATTTTGGATGGCTGTAATGCGATCGCTAGAGAGAGCTCTTGTTCCATACGTAATGTCATGACCTAGATATTTTACAGTTGTTTTGATTAGCTGCAGCTTAACTTTAGAAACTTTATGGCCATTGTCCCCCAAAAACAGCAACAATATCTGGGTATCTTTTGTACAATCTTCTTCCGTAGCGCTACATATCATTATGTCATCTACATACTGTATCAATGTACTACCTCTGTCCGGCCAAAAGCCTTCTAAATTTTGGGCAAGAGCTTGTCCATATACACAAGGGGCTTCAGTGTATCCCTGAGGCATGACGGTCCATGTCCAACGGCCGTTTTGGAAAGTAAAAGCAAACCAAAATTGAGAATCAGGGTGTACAGGGATAGAAAAGAAAGCATTAGCTGGAGAAGTACCGAGCAGAAGGAGGGATAGTAGAGAGGATAGTGGAAGGATTAGGGACGATAGGGGCCCTAGGGAAGATGGCAGAATTTACTTGTCGCAAGTCTTGTACGAAACGCCATGAACCGTCAGCCTTTTTTTACAGGTAGAATGGGGGAATTGACTGGAGAGTATTCAATTGGAATAATGGCACCGCGTTTGACGAGATCGGAACGTATGGCGGAGATGCCAGCCTCTGCTTCGGGAGACAGAGGATATTGGGCACGGTGCGGGCGGAAGGAGGATTTCGGGTGGATCACCAGAGGCTCACAATGGGCTATCCTTCCATAATCATTCTTTCCCTGGGACCATAGTGAATCAGGGAGCATAGAGAGCCAAGAAGGGAAAGTGGTTTGCAATGAACAAGCAAAAGAGGAAGGACGGCATAACAACCCTGCTTATTCCTACACAGGATCTTCCTAGCTTCCTGTATTTCACTTGCATCTCCTGTCCCCTCTATCGGCCAACACCCACCACTCTGTCTATTCCATTTCCTACATGCCTTCTTGAAATCTAAACCTGTCTTCTTTTCTATAAATTTCCTAGGAGACCCATTTTTACGGGGCGTCTGTTGATCCTCCGAAAATAATTCTTCCAGCATTAATGATTTTGATCCCCCTGTGCGGCGATTAACAGGCTTACTGTTATAAGTTCCCATTATGTCCCCTTGCTCTTCCCGGGTCCTGTATTTAATTTTCCAACTATATACTGATTCGTCTAATCCCTTGTACGTATGAATCAGCGAGGTATTAAGTGTGCCACTCACTATTCCCTTACTGTTCCCTTCTTTAGTCCCAAGGGGAGACACCCAACTATCGGTCCTGTCCCAGTTCCCAGGAGAACACGGTATTCCTATTAGTATGTAGATTTATTTATTCCGTCCTAACAGCAAACCTGCAATCTGTGCTCTTTTTCTGTTTATGTTTCCATATATATATATACCACCCCGTTACTCGTCCCGTTAGCCTGTCCGCTCACATCCCCGGATTCCAGCTCAGGTGACTTCGTGTCCGATTCGGTTCAGCAGAATACTACATCAATACGTCCAGCCGAGTCTAGGATATGGGTGAGGCCAGTATCCTTTCGTCAGACCTTTCGTATGCGTCAAACTGCTTAGGTCAAGTCTCCATCACCTTAAGCAACCCGTTGAGATATGAATATGACTAGACGGTCAACAGGAAACTCGCCCTCCCGTAATTTAGAAAATAAAAAAATGTTCGGAAATTCCCCGGTGCTTACCCCAGCCTGGAAGTGTGCAAGCTCTGTCTGGAAATCCGTTCAGTCACCGTGGATGTAGCAAAGAGGAGACCAGGGGCTCCTCACGCAAGAACTCTTTCAGGACAGGGCAGTCCTAACTTTTGCCGGAGCTGCATGCTCTGCTGCCGGAGCTCAAGTTGACGGCAGTCCGCTGGTAAGACGGATCACTGAAATGGTCTCGCTGGAGGAGTCGACCGGCCGTCTCTTGCCCCACGTCCGGGCGCCAAAAAACTGTGGACACTTTTTTGTGACTGAAGACAGAGAAGAAAATTAAAATTAGTAAAAACCTTTTATTGATACATACCAGGCAAGGGTAAAATGACAGAGAAATAGTCCTAGGACACCGCACTTCATCTGCCTCGAGCGCAGATATCCTTGCTCTTTTATACCTTTCTAGTCTCCTGATCGTTGACCACGTAAGCAATAAAAATAGCGTCCTGACTCATTTTGTATTATTCCAATTGGTAAAGTCTTTACCCTAAAGGTATATTTTCTTGTCACACACATCATTGAAAGAAAACTTCCAGAAAGTATATATGCTTTTTGTCACATACGCAAAACACAAACAAGTTTGATCATTCTGTCCTATTTTCTGTACTTACATACATTTTGTTCAATTACATCATTTTATGTTTTTACAATGGCTTAGACTTACAGACAAGATCTGAGATTTCTGAGAAAATAGGAAGCTGAAAAGAGGAAAATGAGTGAGTTGGTGGGTGAAATTCAAATGAAGTACTGAAGGAATCCATACAGAGAGACTGATGAATCTTCTGGATTTTTTCATTAAAAAAGGACATAAGGGAATTGCAAAATTCAGTTGAGTAAAGGTGAGAAGGTAAAGAATCCGGGGGTTGTGTGATATTGTTAAGTAGTGAAAACAGTGACTTGGTGTTTCCTTCATTGGAAGAAATAATGAGAGTATAATAGTTAGATTTAGTTTGGGCAATACAGTCCTTGTAATAAAGTGTTTGGTTTTTGTACATCTCTTTGTGAACAAAGAGTCCAGTTTTTTTATATAACCTGTTCAAAAGCTGAAGTTCAGGCGTGAACCAGGGAGCAGAAAAGGAGAAAGAAACAGATCTAGTTTTTATTGGAGCGACGGAGTTAAGAATAACTACAGTGGTGTGAAAAACTATTTGCCCCCTTCCTGATTTCTTATTCTTTTGCATGTTTGTCACACAAAATGTTTCTGATCATCAAACACATTTAACCATTAGTCAAATATAACACAAGCAAACACAAAATGCAGTTTTTAAATGATGGTTTTTATTATTTAGGGAGAAAAAAAATCCAAACCTACATGGCCCTGTGTGAAAAAGTAATTGCCCCCTTGTTAAAAAATAACCTAACTGTGGTGTATCACACCTGAGTTCAATTTCCGTAGCCACCCCCAGGCCTGATTACTGCCACACCTGTTTCAATCAAGAAATCACTTAAATAGGAGCTGCCTGACACAGAGAAGTAGACCAAAAGCACCTCAAAAGCTAGACATCATGCCAAGATCCAAAGAAATTCAGGAACAAATGAGAACAGAAGTAATTGAGATCTATCAGTCTGGTAAAGGTTATAAAGCCATTTCTAAAGCTTTGGGACTCCAGCGAACCACAGTGAGAGCCATTATCCACAAATGGCAAAAACATGGAACAGTGGTGAACCTTCCCAGGAGTGGCCGGCCGACCAAAATTACCCCAAGAGCGCAGAGACGACTCATCCGAGAGGTCACAAAAGACCCCAGGACAACGTCTAAAGAACTGCAGGCCTCACTTGCCTCAATTAAGGTCAGTGTTCACGACTCCACCATAAGAAAGAGACTGGGCAAAAACGGCCTGCATGGCAGATTTCCAAGACGCAAACCACTGTTAAGCAAAAAGAACATTAGGGCTCGTCTCAATTTTGCTAAGAAACATCTCAATGATTGCCAAGACTTTTGGGAAAATACCTTGTGGACTGATGAGACAAAAGTTGAACTTTTTGGAAGGCAAATGTCCCGTTACATCTGGCGTAAAAGGAACACAGCATTTCAGAAAAAGAACATTATATCAACAGTAAAATATGGTGGTGGTAGTGTGATGGTCTGGGGTTGTTTTGCTGCTTCAGGACCTGGAAGGCTTGCTGTGATAGATGGAACCATGAATTCTACTGTCTACCAAAAAATCCTGAAGGAGAATGTCCGGCCATCTGTTCGTCAACTCAAGCTGAAGCGATCTTGGGTGCTGCAACAGGACAATGACCCAAAACACACCAGCAAATCCACCTCTGAATGGCTGAAGAAAAACAAACTGAAGACTTTGGAGTGGCCTAGTCAAAGTCCTGACCTGAATCCAATTGAGATGATATGGCATGACCTTAAAAAGGCGGTTCATGCTAGAAAACCCTCAAATAAAGCTGAATTACAACAATTTTGCAAAGATGAGTGGGCCAAAATTCCTCCAGAGTGCTGTAAAAGACTCATTGCAAGTTATCGCAAACGCTTGATTGCAGTTATTGCTGCTAAGGGTGGCCCAACCAGTTATTAGGTTCAGGGGGCAATTACTTTTTCACACAGGGCCATGTAGGTTTGGATTTTTTTTTCTCCCTAAATAATAAAAACCACCATTTACAAACTGCATTTTGTGTTTACTTGTGTTATATTTGACTTATGGTTAAATGTGTTTGATGATCAGAAACATTTTGTGTGACAAACATGCAAAAGAATAAGAAATCAGGAAGGGGGCAAATAGTTTTTCACACCACTGTATTAAGTCCAGTGTTATACAGTAGACCCCCACGAAGTCGCAGTTCAGGGTTCGCTGACTCAGTCGTTCACAGATTTTTTCTTAGAACCTAAATTGTTAATGGAAAGCGCAAATATCCTCAGCAATTTTTATGGCTTTTTTCGTGGCAATACTGTGCTGTAGAGAGAACAGGAAGCAACCGCTGAGGAAAACGTGGTTTGGGATGGTGAAAGTAGCCAATCCGAGAGCGTTATTCATTTCTCCTTGCTGCTGATTGATTGCTGCCATGTGACGCGTCTCCAGGTGAGTGGGTTTACCACCGCGGTTTGGGATGGTGAAAGTAGCCAATCCGAGAGCGTTATTCATTTCTTCTTGCTGATGATTGACTGCTGCTTTGTGACGTGTCTCCAGGTGAGTGGGTTTACCACCACGGTTTGGGATGGTGAAAGTAGCCAATCCGAGTGTTATTCATTTCTCCTTGCTGATGATTGACTGCTGCTTTGTGACGCATCTCCAGGTGAGTGGGTGTACCACCGTGGTTTGGGATGGTGAAAGTAGCCAATCCGAGAGTGTTATTCATTTCTTCTTGCTGGTGATTGACTGCTGCTTTGTGATGCGTTTCCAGCTGAGTGTCCTCGTGTTTTCCATTTTGTTATTGTTTTGTTATTCTTAAACGCACATAATGTCGTTGAATCACCCTGCACCTACTAAGGCTTCTGGAACTGAGCCTAAGCGCCAGAAGAAGCTCTGGGAACTAAAAAGTTATGCTTCAGTAATGCACCACTATGGCATTAATGAAAGCACCATATGCTACATAAAGAAGAACGAAGCAGCGATCTGGAGTACCGTTTCTGTGATAGTGCCAAAAAGGTAACGACCGTAAGGAATAAAATTATCGTCAGGATGGAATCTGCCTTGGCACTGTGGATCACTGACTGCAGGAAGAACATTCCCCTGGCTGGTAACATCATCCGTGAGAAACACGGAAATTGTACCAGCAGTTCGCTACAGGAGACAATGTAGCAAGTTCCTATCACAATGTTCCTGAAACCTATAAAGAAAAGCCAGCACGGAACCCCACCAGAAGAAGACCCGTACAAAGATACGACTCCTCCTGAAGCGACTGAAAAAGAGGTGCCACCTGAGGAGTTTTAAATCCTGTGCATCGTACTGCACAGCTGCTTCATCATCATCAATATCATTCATCATTGGTGAGTACCCGTACATTTTACTGTATTTTAATTAAATGAAATTATTATGTATTCACTCTACTTGTAATAAAGAAAACTACAGCGCATACCAAAGAAAACGCACTTGCATGAATTACAGTATGTATAGCGGTAACTTCTGTATTTTACATTCTAGCACCGCGGGAGACATAACAGTACAGTACTGTACAGTATACAGGTTTACCTTTACATTCTGTTTTTAGGTAATGTATTAAGCTGAGTTTGCAACGAAATTAAAGTGCTTTGGGGACATACTGTATTTAGGGTTGAAACTATAAAAATAGGCATTTAAAATGCATTTTTTAACCACATCCAAAAGTCACGGTTTTTCACAATTCGCGGGTGCTCTAGGAACATAACCCCCACGAATTTTGGGGGAGTACTGTAGTGTGAGACCAGTTCTTCAGGAGTGGATAAATTATCAATGTCCATAAGGGAATCAATACTAGAGGAAAGAGAGTCTAAGTTAATATTCTTAATATTACAGAATTTCATGAGACAGGAAAGCTTAGTGTTGAAAAGTGCAAGTTTAGCATTGAATGAAATAAGAAAGTGATCAGTTATGGGGAGTTCATCTGCAGTACAATCAAGCAGGGTAACTCCAGAACAGCAAATCAAGTCCAAGATATGTCCTTTGGAATGAGTGGGAACATCAGTATGCTGCTGGAATCCAAAACTCTCAAGACAGGATGTAAAGTCTCTAGTAATAGGGACATTGATATTATCCATTTGTATATTGAAATCCCACAGAAGTATTATGTTTGATGAAACAATAGATAAGTGTGTAAGGAAAACATCAAAGTAGTTCAGAAAGTCATTGTTTGGTTTAGGGGGCCGGTAAACAGTTGCAATAATAGTAGGAATAGGTCCATTTAATTGACATACAAGAGATTCAAAATAAACTGAAAGCAGGAACAGACAACGGCAGAACTTTCCATTTCTCATGGTACATTAACGCGAGACCTCCACCTTGGCCAGAGCCACGAGGTTGAGAAATGTAAACAAACCCCGGGGGAGTGGATTCGTTAAGTGGGGAAAAATCATGGGGTTGTTGCCATGTCTGTTAGACAGAAAAAGTCAAACTTACAATCGGTGAGGAGATCGTGGATGAGAGGCCCCTTGCTCGTGAGTGAGTGGATGTTCAGCAGACCAAAGTTAACAATGGCGTTATCGCATTTAGCAATGGTGTTAGCTGACTGGGCTAGGCTGGCTAACACACTGTGGTCAGCAATTCTGCCTAAATTACGGGGAGGACGTCGATAACTGGACCAGATGAAGTTTATTATTTTCGAACTGTCAGTTTAGATACTCCAGCAGGAACAACAGTGGATGTATCTCCGACAGGGGGAGGAATACGATGTCTGGGTGGAGATATAGGCCAGTCACCGGAGGCTCGGACAGGTGAAAGCGGAGTCGGAGTAGCTTGGCAGCTGAGTACTGAAGCAGGCCCATTGCAAGTTGGATAGCGAGCGACAGGAGGGACCAAACAAACACGAACCAAATAAATATCCTACCGGTCCACAGGTTAAGTGAAGACGCAGACAACACGGACGTCTGGAGAACAAAGCCAGGTAAGTCTCAAGGCAAGGATAGGCCAAAAAATAGTCCATACACAGCCAAATCAGCAGTCAAGCTAGAAATCAGTCTAGCTTTAAATGATTGAAAAATAACTCTGCGAATAAATCTGCCCAATATGAAAATGAAAACAGCTGCTTAGTCCATTAGATTGTAAGTTAATCGTAAAAAAAAAAAAAAAGTTAAAAAGTTACACACCAGCTTTCGCTCAACCGCTCAGTATCAACAAATTCTTCAGGATAATGTTCAAGCATCAGTCACAAAGTTGGAGTTACGCAGGGGTTGGATATTCCAACAAGACAATGAACCAAGACACATTTTGAAATCTACAAAGCCATTCATGCAGAGGGAGAAGTACAATGTTCTGGAATGCCCATCACAGTCCCCTGACTTGAATATCATCGAAAATCTGTGGGATGATTTGAAGCAGGATGTCCATGCTCAGCAGCCATCAAATTTAACTGAACTGGAGAGATTTTGTATGGAAGAATGGTCAAAAATACCTCCATCCAGAATCCATACACTCATCAAAGGCTATAGGAGGTGTCTAGAGGCTGTTATATTTGCAAAAGGAGGCTAAACTAAGTATTGATGTAATATCTCTGTTGGGGTGCCCAAATTTTTGCACCTGTCTAATTTTATGATGCATATTGCATATTTTCTATAATTCAAAAACTTAATGTCACTGCTGAAATACTACTGTTTCCATAAGGCATGTCATATATTAAAAGGAAGTTGCTACTTTGAAAGCTCAGCCAATGATAAACAAAAATCCAAAGAATTAAGAGGGATTCCCAAATTTTTTCATATGACTGTACATTAGTATATTAAATACAGAGGGGTCATGGAGTCGGAGTCAGAAGTACCGGAAACTAAGGAGTCGGAGTCGAAGAATTTATCTACCGACTCCACAGACCTGGAAAACTGGGCAGGCTTCTTTTAGCAAAGTTTCTGATTTGAAAGTAGTGGGAAAAACTGTGTTGACGTGAAGTTAAATTTGAAGCGTAATTGTTCATTTGATGAAAAGATGTTATCTATATACAAATCTTAGTGATTTAATCCCACACTTTTTTCAAAGATTAAATACTGTGTAGGTTTGACAGAATATAAACAGGTGATTATCGTGTACATGTGCAACAGATTACAGCGTCTCTATCTTAAAGTGCTTCCTTCGTTGGTTCCATATTCTGAGTAAGCAACAGGAATTAGATTATCAGTATATTGACGATAATTTGTATTTACTGGGGCACAAAGCAGGACATACAGTATAAAGAAGTACAGCTAGATTTTATTTCTATTGCAGACCTGTGGCCTCATGTATAAACGGTGCGTATGCACAAAAATGTTGCGTACTCCTGTTTCCATGCTCAAATTGCGGTGTAGTTTATAAAACCTAAACTTGGCATAAAGCCACGCACATTTTCATGCCAGCTAAATGCTTGGCGTACACAAGTTGTCCGCTCAGTTTTGCAAACTATCGGCACCCAGCGTCAAAGCAGTGCTTTTGTTCAAGTGTGGTTTCCCTTTCTTTTTTAGATCCACATCCCTGACATGGCTTTATCAATTACACTGAAATTAACCGCATATTGTTTATTAGTTTAAGGCATCTGATTGTAATTAACCTGTAACAATATAATGGACCATGGAATGGCCAAACTGTTCCAAATACCATAGCTGCTTTAGCGTTGTTGTTCTCAATGCACCACTCAGAGTATTTATCCTACTGTATTTGAGTGTGGAATCACAGCTCTATAGTAGCTGATCAGAAAGAGAATTATCTACAGCATCAAGCACACGCTGCCTCAGCCATGTCTATTGAACTGCTCCCATATGGTAAACACTTCAGAGCCTTTCCTGTAGGGACATCGCAGTTCAGAAACAGTTTCATCCCAAGAACTATAAGCACATTCAATCAGTCCATCAAGTGCTCCTTGTAGAACTGTTTGTACTTATTAGTGCAATTACCTCACTGTAAACTTGCGATACAGTTATAATATTGCACAACCTGAGCCCCTTTATAAAGAGCGCGTATTTACATATGATGACGATATTTTCATGATGAAATGCAGCAAAATATGATTATTACATTATACAAATAAAATGTTAACATTATTTAAATAATCTATATTGTTAATAATTAAACATGTGAGGACACGGTGTCGCAGCGCTAGCTGGTTCAGGGATTGTTCCTGCCTCGCGCTGTATTCTTGCTGGGGCTGGCACGGATAGATGGAAGAATAGATGGACAGAATAATTAAACATGTACTACGAAGATATTTCAATGTTCCTTAAAAGTTTTGAAGAATCGGCGTTCTAAGCTTACAGATAGCTGAGGTTAGTACGTTTGAAAGAGACTGTATTGCTGGAATAAATTATTTAATCGAAGATTGCGCACGGCGCAGCAAGCATCTTGCGTGAGGCTGGAACAATCTCTGGACAGGGTGCCAGCTCGTCACTATCACTGAGCCACCGTGTTCCCATGTTTAATAACATGCTTTAACTCCTATCATCATGAAAATATTAAGTATACATGTCAGTATTTAAATTATTCAGAGAGCTGTAATATCACGAATTTAATAGATTCTGTTGCCTGAGGAAGAGAAAGCCCATTTAAGAAGCACATAGTGATTCACACACACAGAGCACATAGAAGAACACATGCAGTACAAAATAAAGCATTTAACGTGCTACTTTAGTTACAATGGTATTTGAGAAACTAGTAAATTAAACGATTTAAAGATGAAGTTTGTGATGTTCTACTTTAACGACAAAATAAACTAAGTGATTAAAGTGGAAATTTTGATCTTTTTTCTCACTGTGTCCCTATTTTTTTTCTTTTATCTGCACCCTAATAAGCTTTCATATGACACACAGATGGTGGGCTACGACTCTCCTTTTCACGGCAACTTTGATATCTGACAACTTCTTTTTTATTTCGGGCACTGTGCGACTTTGTGAACTTGAGCTTTCGAGTTTCTCCAACACTCTGTCACTCGATCAACTTCCTTTTGTTGTTTATACCACTGTTTAAACCAACAAATAGTACATTTTTCCTTGCCTTCACTTGATATTCGCTGAAATTCTTCTATTTTCCCCCCATGCTTTTGCCATTGCCTTTCCACAGAATGCTGAGGTTAAGGGCTATTTATATTGATTTGTATATTCAAAGAGGATAATTCTGGGAGGAGTTGGGGTGGGGCAGCAGGCGTGTGCACGTGCATTACTTTTCTTGCTGACTGGGATTTATGGAGCAGAAGAACGTGGAATTTGGCGTATGCACAGATTTACACATCTGAATTTTTTGTGTGAAATAATTTAATGGAGTCATTTCAAATTTGAATAAAAATTCAGTAAGTTATACTTGAATTTAACTTGTGGTTATGATTATGAGTTGGACCAGTAACTGACAAAATCCTACTGAATTTAACAAATAAGTAAAACATTTGCTAAAGGTGTCAGTTTCCACATAAGTTTTTGCATTCAAATCCCCCATCATAATTACACAATCATAATTTATAGCCAAATCATATAAAAGGTTGCCAAATTCAGTCATGAACAATGAATGTGGCCCTTGTGGTCTGTAGACTAATATTGCAATTATGCTGAAATCTGTTTTTATGTTTGAAATGAGTGCCTCAAGGGATGTGAATTCGCCTAAACTTTTAGAAGTGATTTGCATTTTGTCACAATTAATTATTCCAAGGCCACATCCTTGACCAGTATTTCTAGATTTATGAAGAAATGTGTATCCATCTGGTGACTCCTCAGCTAGGGGAATAGTGTCCAATTTACTAAGCCAGGCTTCAGTGAGAACACACAAATCAGCTTTTGTACTTAATATAATTTACCAAAGCAGCTTTAATTCCAAGAGAGCAAATGCTAAGCAGCATTTAAAACTACAAAGATGTTTCTGAACTGGTGATGCATTTTTTGTTTTAATATGTATTAAATTACTATTACAGGTAGTACTGGTGGAGGATTTGGTTTTATCTCATGGTCTAATTATGCTCCTTATTTTTTGATTATCAAGTAATTTAAAGATTGCATCAACACTAAATGTATAAGATGCCGTAAATGCTGCTGTAAATCACACCTCCCCCATATAATCTTGGTAAGGGATAAGACACAATTCCAACATTTTCTTTTTGCTTTGGTGCATTGAGAGATGAGGTCCCCCTTTAATACCCCTGAAATTGCTGTAAATAAATATTGTTAGTGCTGACATAACAATTAGTTTAGATACTACAATTTACCTTCAGTGTCGGATAATTTCGCCCCTGGGAGGCATTTAACATTAATCGCTAGATTAACATAGTTTGGAATTCTAACAGTTTGAGCGCTCAATTAGTGCTGGGCGGTATGACCAAAATTCTATATCATGGTGTTTTTCAAAATTATACCGGTTTCACAGTATTCAACAGTATTTTTTTCCCATTCATGAGTGGATGTTAACCACATTTTCCACTGCAATTACTGCGGTAGACTGGCTAAGAATAACCTATTCCACTGTCATGACAATTGTACATTGCACAAAAAAACATTTTAATGTCTATACAGGTATTAATACAGGTTTGCATGGCCCCATAAATTGATAGTTTTCAAGGGGGTGTCACTAATGAAGAGAAGGAATCACACTGCATGACAGTTGCTGTCAAAATATAGAACCTTTTTATTGAACAAATTTTGCAAACAACTTAAACTATAATTTTGACAACATATTTTCAACCATCCTAAGAGGCCTGTAGATTTAGTAAAATATCCAGACGTGCTTGTCAAAGTGGTATTGCATTTAACATGTCTTATAAAAGGAATAAATAGTAAATATTTTTTGCAAACCATCTACACTTTCTGTTAATGTTAACAATCTCTGTCCACTGACAAATTAGCTATATGGATTGTAATGGCGTTGGTTATCTTGATCCACCACTTTCTTTTTTTGTTGTAGGCAGTACCTCTAGCAAACGCGTCTACAAGTGACGTCTGACTTGATTGTCCTCTAGCTTTTTCAGTTTTACCCGAGGACGTGGAGGGTGCCAATCTTGGTTCCATACATTCATGGTACTCCAAAGCATGTTTGCAGCTAACGTGGTGCAGCAAATTGCTCATGTTGCCGCTTCCAGCAACAACTTTAGCTCAGCAGCATTTGCAGTAAATAGTTGTTTGGTCCACATCCGACCTTTTAAAATCAAAGTATCTCCAGACAACAGACATGGCTCCTTTTTTCGGCAAAAGTTCTTCTGTGTCATCATGTTCAACTTTATCGTCTGCTACAGCTTCAGTTTCAGAATGTTCTCTGCCCATTTTCACCGCTCAATACCTCCACTAACGCATGTACTCTGTTGCATGCGTGTTTAGCGGTGTAGCAGTGAAAAAGGTCCCCCCTTAAACAGTTTCCACGTTCCAAACATTGTTTAGGGTATTTAAACCGGTGTTGCGGTATAAGAAAAATCCATATCATAACAAAAATTAAAAAACGATTTTTGGTATGAACCGGTATACCTCCCAGCACTACGCTCAATTGCTCTCATGTTCCACTGGCGCTGCAGAGTTCTGAGAATCTGTTCTTGGTCCAAATTGGTGAT
Organism: Erpetoichthys calabaricus; assembly: GCF_900747795.2. Taxonomy (NCBI): domain Eukaryota; kingdom Metazoa; phylum Chordata; class Cladistia; order Polypteriformes; family Polypteridae; genus Erpetoichthys; species Erpetoichthys calabaricus. The sequence continues at coordinate 131,656,984 of NC_041406.2, forward strand.
GTGGGTGCTGAGGGACTACATTTTTACTTCTTAGACCCCTATCTCACTGTTACCCACTCGCCCTGGGGCTGAATTGGTGGTGCTAATTTTGGTTACACACTGACTGCAGTGGGACCTGGAGAGACTGAGACTGAAGCTGAACCAGAAGTAGCTGGATTGTCTAAACCAGGGGTGGGCAAATTCATTCCTGGAGGGCCGCAGTGGCTGCAGGTTTTTGTTCCAACCCAATTGCTTAATAAGAAGCACTTATTGCTCTAAAAACACTTCTGCTTCATTTTAGTTATCTCCCTCATTAAGATTATGAACCCTTATTGCTTATTTAAGTCTTAAACAGCTGCATTCTTGGTTTTTAATTGCTCCTTATTAGCAATAAGATGCAAATGACAAAAGAAACCAGCAGTTATCCATTTTGCTTGTTACCCTATACACCTGTGTGTATTTATCGTGCACTATTTGGTTTAATTAAATACTTGGAAGTAAAGAGAAGAGAAAAAAGTGAAGGATTGAGAATTACCCATCCGTTTTACACTTCAAAGTATTTGGATGATATCCTTAAAATGGAAAAAAAAATCTAGGATATGAGAATGACTTGACATAGCAGAGTTAAAGCACTAACAAGCCATGAAATGTAATTATTGGCAAGGATTGTTTTCTAATTAAGCAACTGGGTTGGAACAAAAACCCGCGGCCCTCCAGGAATGAATTTGCCCACCCCTTGTCTAAACAAACAGAGTCAATCCAATTTTCATTTTGCCTAATTGGTATCAAGTTCCTAAAGTGGTCCTTGTGGTAGTGTGCTTTACTGGCATAACCAGCAATTAAATAAAGTTAGTTTAGCGTCCTCTGCAGTGTTTTAAAGAGTGACAGTAGTTTTAGGGAAAAAAAGGACAAAAAGTACATAAGAATAAAAGCTTGTCTTTCTATTCATTTACAAAGTGCACAGGGACATCTTCGCAGGCTGTATGAGCACCTTCTGGGGAGCGTTGCGGCGGGTCTCGTGTAGGAGTGGAGGGACGGCTCTGCCATTGACCGGCTGGGATGGCATTGTCTGTCTTCCACTCGTGTTTGTGCCTCCCGCAACCTCATAACGCTAGAAGAGTAAAAGTAAATGCGAAGCATCTTAATATTGGCTTGCTGCAGTTTAGAAAAGGGAATCCTGTATTGGCAGTTCTCTGGGCAGCAGCTCAGGGAAGGGAAAAAAAGTGCTTACTTTCACTTTTGGGAAAAGTGCGTTCTGCGTCTCAAAGGCCGGCAAAGCTATGCACGTGCGCACCGGCTGCTTGAATTTTTATAGTAATTGTGTGGGGCAGGAGACGCCACTTTTCGCAGACGCGTTCACGCGGAGGGATGATGTTTAGAAGTTTAATCGGTCGGTGCAAGGGCGTCGACTACAAAAGGGAATTATGGCCTCTAGAGGGGTCTTCTGGCTAGATCTTGCTGAGAGAAAGGTACTTGGTAGAACACCGTATTGAATTTTCCAAGCACTACTGCTTGTGCCTTGTTTATTTAAAATATTTTTTTTTCTCGTTTATAGTTTGGTAAATATCTCTGAATTAACTTTGGTGGAGGTATTTATTGGGTTGTGGTTAAAGGTGCATTGTTTATTTTTGTATATACACTTTTTCTGTATTTTGAGTATTTTACTTAGTAAACCCTGTATTATACACAGTTTGGAGGAGCAGCTTCCTGACTGGGATTTCTGTGGAGGAAGACAGCTTATTTTTGTGTATATATGGGTTTCACTAATTTGTGTGCATTTTACTTTTTGTTTCGGACTTTCATTCAGCACTGTAAATAGTCATCATTTTTGGGGTCCATTTAATTACTGTTTTTTGTGTCTTTGGCATTACTGGACTGTGCATTAATCTATATATTTTCAGCAGGACATTATAAGTGCATCTGTAAATAAAACCTCACTTTATTTTTGCAAAAACCCAACCCTAATGTGTCTGTGTCTCCCTGTCTTTATTATTTATGAATATCTCTCTATTATATAAAAAAAATCTTGGGTCAAGACGTGATTTTCTCGGAGACACTTTAACATCCTGTGAGATGAGGACAGCCGCTGTACAGGCTTTTAAATGTTCAAAGCATTGCGCAACATGCAGCTCACATAGCACGGCACAAGCAGCAGCAAGCCAGCTGTTCAAGCATAGAGGAGGTAAAAAAAATGCATTTGTTTCCCCATTGTATCACCGTTTCAGAGGGGGGTTCGGAGGAGCGACTGCCAGGGCTGTGGAGTTGGTAGATAAATTCTTCGACTCCGACTCCTTAGTTTCCGGTACTTCTGACTCCGACTCCTCTGTATTTATTATGCTAATGTATTTTCCATGTTGATTGAAGGAAGAACAACATACACGTCATTTAACCACATAACTACTGGCTAGGAAGCTGACTCTCTACCGTATTGGCCAGTTAAACAAAAAAATGAAAACTAAGGTTTTATTTATTGTTTTTATCAAGTGGCTATAAAGTAGTAGCATGCATAAAAATCAGGAACAGGAACTTTACCAGTTCAAAAAATATAAACCACATTCTTCGGTAGTTTTAAAACAAAAACAAAGCTTAACTACATGAACAAAAAACAGGTTATATATTAAACTTGGAATACAGTTGTAGAGTAGAATAGCTGTTAAATCCAATCCAAAATTAATTCAATGCAGTGTTCTAAGAAACAGAATTGCTTCTGCCAGATCCTCTTTCATAGAAGCTGTTAAATCTGACTTGATTATTTTTAGAGCTGAAAGTCGTCTTTCAACACTGACTTGGGTGGGTGGCATTGCTGTTACAGTTCTAGGCACATCATTAATAATGTCTGGATCAACAAGGATGGCTTCTTCTACAGTCAGTTTCAATGAGTGATCATACTTTTCAACTTCTTTTAATTATTTAAAAAAACTCCTACTGGAATCTCTTTATTTGGACATTGACTGGTCGTTTATCTTTCACGCATATGCGATGTCGGTTTGCTTTTGAAACTTCCATTTTGTCCAAGAAGTAATCAAAGTCTAATTCTTCATTTGAAGAGGGTGATCCTGAGTTACCAGTGCTTATAGTTTCATCCAGTGGTGGTGTTTCAGGTAGTAGTAATCTCTTCATGTGAACTGCTACATCATAGAATGTCTTTTTTTCCATTAGCAATCTGGTCACTGCTCAACAAAATTCGGCTCTTTGGATCAACATAAATAGCAGCTAACAAGATTTGATTATCCAGTAAGAGACTCTCTCTTTTCTTCATTGAAGATACAATGCCATCAGCTATTAACTCTCCACTTTTGTTCAGGCAATATATCAAGCTCTTCCATTCCAAGAAAAATTTACCAGGTGTTAAATCTTCATATTGCAACCTCTTGGTGACAGTAAAGGGGTAAGAAAGTAGACTTTCCAGTTCTTTTACTTGTGCCCACTGGCTTTCAGTTAATAAAACATTTTCATTGTCCAGTTCTTCAAGAAAGTCTTTTTGTTCAAGCAAACAGTTTACCATCAATAAGTGCTTCTCCAGCGTGTTTTTTGATCCAGAATGGCTCCTTTTCCTGCACATCTTTTCAAAATGGCATCTGTTTTAGGAGCCCTGGATGCAACAGTTACTTGCCTCAATTTGCCAATTAGAGTAGCTGCATGATGATCTTTCAATCCATCTCTTATTGCAAGTTGCACAGTATGAACAGCACAATGCATATGTTGAATACTAGTAAGCTTAGATGCTTCTTCAGCAATGTTATCCAAAATTTCACTATTTCATTTTCTCCAATACTTGGAGAACTGTCTTCCTCTAATATCTGTTTGTCATTTTCTTCATCTACTTTGTTCATTTTCTCAATTGTGCCTAACATATTAGAAGCATTATCTGTCACAATACAAAGAATCTGTTCCTTTTTAATTTCAAAATCTTCTTGAACAGGTGGTATGCAAAGTTATGCCAAAGTCCAGCCCTGGGTGGGAGCATATGTGGAGAGTGCAGACAGAACCCCTGAACACACATAAAGCCATAGCACACACCTACACCTACATCGTTGCACTTGTTTACACTCAAATGAACTTGTTAAACACATTATATCTGAAATAAAATAAACATACTTTTTGTAATGTACCATAATCCAGATTATAATATGTGAATGTCTGGGTGTATAATAGCTCAGATGAACTTCACACTAGTAGTAACACAAGTATGCACTGGGTTTTATTGTTACATCAGAGAAGTACTTAATTATGACTGTTGTTTGTGAAATGGGACATTTGAACTTGTTGTATTTTTTTTCATTACTATTTAAATTTATTAGGAGTCTGAGTCAGTACATTTTTGCGACTCTGACGCCAGGTACCCAAAATTGTCTCCAACTCCACAGCCCTGGCGACCGCATCTCATTAGTGTGTGTTCAGCCCCACTCTTCATAACGCGAGAGGCAGACACCCGAAGTGGCTGGCGAGTAGCGTGCCCCGAGGGGAAGGGGGTGTGCGAGCAAAGCGAGCAGTGTGCAAAGCCCCCTAATTATCAATAATGCATTATTTAAAGTGTAACTTAACTCCTGCTTGTATTTTACTACATCTAATTGCCTAAGTTTATAAATGTAGAAGGGTAGGTGAGGCGAGGTTATATGGTACAATATCTTATAAACAGTGGAAAGTCTCTGAGATTTGAGGCATTCTGACAAAGGCTACATATTAATAATACAAAATGGGAACACTGTAATATGACATTTTCAACCACATTTATTTCTGTTCAGTGTCTTATGCCAATCCTGTCATTATACGATTCAGTCATTGATGGGGTAGTAATCCATCGTGATTCATCTCTCACTATAATCCAATAAAATGGGAGATACTGTTAAGGGTGCTGCACAATTTCAGCTGGCCTGACATGCCGACTTTGTCCTGTGCCATTACTTCTTTTAAGTAAAATTTATTGGCAGTGATGAGCTAGGCCACAGAAACATCTGTTGTGAATGTCTTCATAAAGGTTGTTCACTAGAATCAGAATATCCAAAATGAGACCCATATGAATCTAAGCCCCCATTAATCAGTTCCTTTACTTTTTGCAAGACAGAGAATATACAAAATCTTTCAATATTTTTTATCGCAATATATTATTGATACTCTGAGAACAAGAATCTGTCTGTTTATTGCACAATGTACAGGTATAAATATTTGTAAACAAAATCAGTGTATTTTTTGATACTTACATAAGAAAATTCCCACAGATGACAGAATCTCAAATATTAGCACTACTGTAGAAATTCCTATACTATATTCTGTCTCCATGTTTAGATTGAGCATTTAGGCTTATTTTGGTTTTCAAAGTATTTGAGTGAAAATAGCTTAACATGAAACATGCAGCGTAGTATGTCATCATACTTGCACAAAAGATGGGAGCCGATGTTCAAGGCGGAAGCCCATGCCCAATAAATAGTAAAAGTTCAAAAAGTAAACAACAAGGAGATTATTACTATGTACAATAAATACAATAAATGTTCAAAAAGTAAGTAAACAACAACAAGGGAAGGGAGTGGCAAACTGCACATGAAGGCCAAGGAAAACACAAAAAATGTGCCATGCCACTATAAATAAATGAGGTTAGTTGCAAAATATCTGAAAACAAAAACCAGATTGATTAAAAATAAAATGGAGGCCTCCAATTAATACATGAAGTGCCAGTCACTTGCAGAGGTAACAAAAAAGAATGTGAAAACAAAAAACAGTTTAATAAAATAAAAAGGATGCCTCCTTTTCATAAATAATTACATACAAAGTACCCGTCACTTGAAGAGGTAGCAAAAAAAAAGTTAAAACAAAAAACAGGAAGGAGGCAAACTTTTAACATATACAAAGTGCCAATCACTTGCAGAGGTAGCAAAAGAATGTTAAAACAAAAAAGAGCTGGGGTAGGGGGGACATAAAGCAGGTCTTCTTGTAAACATTCAAAGACCCATCCTTCATTTCTGGCACCTCTGTTTCTTCTTGTCATTAACCACCATAAATGCACTACTTTATATTTAAAAACATAAAACACTATGGAACAGGCCCATCTGCAGAATCAAACAAAATATGGAAAAAGGGCCAACCCCTTCGGTCTGTGTACTTTTTGGTATTTGAAATTTCATTTTAGACCATCTTGGTCTTGTCCGTTACAGGAGATGGACGTCTGAAGCGGAGCTCCGTTAGCAGCGGCTTTATTTTCCCACATATTTCTTATTACAATGGAACCTCGGTTTGTGAGTAACTTGGTTTACGAGTGTTTTGCAAGACGAGCAAAAATTTTTAATAAATTTTGACTTGATAAATGAGTGAGGTTTTGCAGTACGAGTAGTATGTATACGATTTGTCTGCTGAGCATCATGTGATCACAACTGAGCTGATGGTGGTTCTCTCTCTCTCTCGCTGCGGGATTGTGGGCAATCGTCTCCTATTCTCCGTCTGAGTCGGCGTGCCTCACTCATATATTCAACATCTGTACAAGCGTATACTGTTTACTACAGTATTAGCATTGTAACTGCGTGTGTGCATATGTGTGTGCGCTCGCACTCGTGTTCGTGTGTGTGTTCGCACGTGCGTGTGTGCTGTGACATGTGAGTCCCCGTCTTGCACCCTAAAACACAAAGCTGAGTCTCAGTACTTTAGCAACTCCAGCTTTATTCAGCTTGAAACGGCAACAGTGCGGTTATTTATACACAGACACAGCAGTCAGGCAGGGCCCTGCACATTTATAATGTTCCTTGTATCACCCATCGACGGCAGGCGCATATAGCATGTCCGCGATCTTTTCGGATTAGCTTTTACCGCGAACTGCTACAGCGCTGGGAGACTGCGATTGCTTTGGGACGCTCTTATGCGTGTCATCCCGTTGGGTGCAATCCCACAAGAGTTTAGAAACTCACTCACACCAGCCATGATTCTTTTCAAAGGTAAAGTGCAGTTTAATTTGTTTTATGTATTTTTACTTTATATTTTGTATTAATCATTTTTATATGAATAGTTTTAGGTTGTGGAACAAATCATCTTAGTTTCCATTATTTCTTATGGGGAAATTCACTTTGATATACGAGTGCTTTGGACTACGAGCACGTTTCCGGAACGAATTATGCTCGCAAACCGAGGTTCCACTGTATTTAGAGGTATCCTGTATTTACCCGACCCAAGGAACTTCCACTCCAATATATAATATATAAATATGAGTAACAAGAAGAGAGGTCAGAAAGAACCGGAAAAGAAACTTAAAGCTACATCAAAGCCTGGACAGACATCAAGCCCGAGCATGAGGTACGGCCTCTCGGAGACTGACCTGGAACAGGCAGACGAATGCACAGACTTCCTAAGAACCCGCTCCACTGCATCGTCGCCAGTCGAGAGCGAAAATGGGAGCGAGGGTGCAAGTGATGCAGGTCACAATGGATCATCGATTTCAGAGGATCATTCGAAACTAGAAAAGGCCCTGCAGTACGTGCTCTCATCTACTCATCGTGAGCCCGCAGCATCGGCTGTAATAGGAGCTGCAATTCCACCCGCGGAGCACGAAAGCCGAAACGATCTGTCCAAACTAAAAGAGATGATCACATTACTGGCTACTGGTACGGCTATGACCATGGCCTTAAGTGAGCTTAAGAAGGATAACAAGGACGGGGTAACACATCTATTTAATCGTTTTGACGCAACCTTTAAAGGCATATTGGGGAAATTAGAGAAACACATTGAAGAAAATACATCCAAACTAAAAAAAACTTCCTGGTCAGCTAGATGACATTGCCGGTCATCTGGATGACGTTAAGCAGGCATTCACAGCTCAAATTGAAACAGCGGAACAATTGGCATCTAATGCCATTGAAAAAGCTACAGCTGCAAATTCCGAATGCAAAAAACTCAGAAACAGACTTGCAGCCCTGGAGGATGGGTGCAGAAGGAATAATATTAGAATCGAAGGTCTACCTGAGAAATGAGAAAGTACAAACCCAGTGAAATTTGCAGTAGAGTTACTCTCTAAAATAATTGGAAATGACTTTAACACTAGAATTACCAGAGTCTACGAAAAAACTCGTAGATCCGGCCCACCTTAAATCGCTTCTTAAATCCATTCACACCTCTCCGCCAGCATCTTTTGTCCTCTAAATGTGCTGATAAAAGACAAGCTGCCAGCAGCCGGCTATTCCATCCCCCCTCTGACTTAGAACGTGAACGCACTTTTCCCAGCTCATGTCTTGATTGATTGTCTGGGAGTGAAGTGGAGTTTTAGAATGGAAATAGATCGTTATTTGGAACACACGCATTCCATGTTTGTACCGTTTCTACAGTAATCTGTGTAAACACATTGTTAAAGCAGAAACTTTTTCATATTTTAGTAATAAATGTTACAAAATGTAGGCATAAACTATAGAATGTGTAAAGCCCAAGTTCCAAAGATTAAATAAACACTTTCACAAAAGCTTCAAAGATAATGAATCAGTGTCCGTGCCGTAGCGCGCTAAGATTCGCCTCTTAGAGCGAGTAGCTTTGCTGTGCCTCACAGACATGAGTTCAATTCCCCGCTGAGGACTCCCAGATAATCAATCAAGGCATGAGCTGGGAAAAGTGCGTTCACGTTCTAAGTCGGAGGGGGGATGGAATAGCCGGCTGCTGGCAGCTTGTCTTTTATCAGCACATTTAGAGGACAAAAGATGCTGGCGGAGAGGTGTGAACGGATTTAAGACGCGATTTAAGGTGGGCCGGATCTACGAGTTTTTTCATAGACTCTGGTAATTCTAGTGTTAAACCAGATACCGAGATAGCAGCAGCTTATCGTATACGCAGTTCAAATACCTTTAAACCTAGGTCTTTTATTGTTCGCTTTGAGCGACTACGATGTAAGCTTGATGTGATGGCACTTCTCAGACACAAGCAAGAGATTATATTTGAAAATAATCTTATTCGCATTTTCCCTGACTTCTCACCTTTAACAGCTGCAAAACGGGCAGCCGCCTTCAACATTAAACAGCTGTTACAAATACAGCCTCTTGTATCCTGCCAAACTGAAAGTGGAAGTTCAAGGCCAATTTTATGTATTTTCAAGGAAGGAGGAAGCTGAAAAGGAATTAAAGAAGCTGTTCCCGACACTGTTTTGAAAGACAATAAGGAGCCGTATCCTGTCATGGCATGACATGGCAAGGAGCTATCACCTGCTGTCTGATCCACTTGTAAAGATATGGTTATTATAATTATATATCCTTATCTTTACTTGGGCGCTATATGTTTGTTTTTTAAGTAAACTTTGTTTTAATTACAGTTATAGACGTGAGTGTGTGGAAGTTATAGACGTGAGTATGTGGAAGTAATTAGAGTAGGGTTTTTTTTTTTTTTTTAATTTCTTTTACTACCCTAAAGGAGACTGTTTAACATCATACCCTTGGTTTATTGTTATTTCTACTATTGCATTAGGATTTACTATGCTTATCCTAGACCACTTTTTAACACCAATCCCAGGGTTCATTATTTTATTATCTTATTATTTTAAAATTTCTGAAGATTATATTTTAAGCTTAAAAACTGTTAATGATTATATTTTTGGAAGATAGTATTTAGACTTTAGCTGCAATAGATATCTCTACTTTTTAATTCTCAATGCCACTGCGGGGGCGGGGGGGAGGCTTGTTTTGTTTTGGACGTGCTCTGTCTCTCGGTATGTCAGAGGACTGGGACATTGTGAAGTGGGGTCTAGCCTCATGTGGGGAGGCAAAATGGGGGGGTGGGGGGATAAGGGGGGGAGAGGAGGAGAGCAGGCTAAATCTAATCTATCCTTTTAATCCTTATAATTATAACTTTCAACACAACAATAGGCTATATGGCAATAACTCATGGGGAAATTGGAAATTAAGATTAAAACTGCCTCACTACCAGTTAAGACTATAAAATGACATTAAAAATTCAGAATCAACGTCTCCATGATGGGACAATTAATTTTGTGAGCTGGAATGTTAAAGGCCTGAATCACAAATTAAAGACAAAGAAAGTATGCTCTCACCTAACAGGCTTAAACGCTAAAATAGTATTTTTACAGGAGACCCACTTGCTAAGCAAGGATCAATTCCGGCTACAAAAAGACTGGACTGGCCAAATGTTCCATTCTAGCTTTACAAAGAAAACTAGAGGTGTGGGAATTCTCATACATAGAACAGTCCCATTTGTAGCATCAGGTGTAGTATTGGATCCCAAAGGTAGATATGTGATGGTCATGGGCAACTTATTTAACTGTAAAATGATTTTGATAAATGTTTATGCACCCAATGTTGATGATAAGGAATTCTTGCAAAATCTATTTGCATCCATTCCCAATGTGAACACTCATAAAATTATAATGGCTGGGGACTTTAATTGTGTTTTAAATCCACTCTTAGATAGGACTCCTGCCACAGGGGGGATGACATCTAACACTGCAAAGACAATTACACAGTTTGTAACCAACCACAACTTATCAGACCCCTGGAGGTTTCTAAACCCAAACTCAAAGACATATTCGTTCTACTCACCAGTGCCTCATAGCTACTCAAGAAACGATTATTTCTTTATAGATAATAATTTCTTGCCTACGATTAAATCTTGTAAATACGACATAATTGTTATCTCTGACCATGCTCCTCTAGTTTTGGAGCTAAAATCATTATGCCCCCCACACTCACCTCGCAGATGGCGCCTTAACCCACTTATATTAGCAGACGAGAACTGTACAGAATTTATATCCAAACAAATTAGCTTCTTCCTTAAGACAAACACACCCTCAGAGGTCTCTGCAGGAACACTCTGGGAAACTCTAAAGGCCTTCTTAAGAGGACAGATTATTTCATATCTTCCATCCATCCATCCATTTTCCAACACGCTGAATCCGAATACAGGGTCACGGGGGTCTGCTGGAGCCAATCCCAGCCAACACAGGGCACAAGGCAGGGAACCAATCCTGGGCAGGGTGCCAACCCACCGCAGTATTTCATATCTTTCCCACAGAAATAAATTAGAAACCAAGAAAGAGTCAGAGCTAAGAAGCGAAATTACTAGAATAGATGAAGAGCAAGTCAGGCGTCCAAGTGAGGCTCTTCATAGGAAAAGGCAGGCTCTGCATACAGAACTCAACATCTTGACAACTAAAGAAACTGAACAACTTATTTATAAATCAAGACATCATTACTATGAACACGGAGAGAAAGCTAATAAGATTTTAGCTCAACAAATCCACAAGCAAGAAGTTCGCAATGCAATCCCAGTAATCGCCAACACTAATGGAGATGAAATTATTGACCATAAAAATATAATGCACGCATTTAAAGACTACTATAAAACCTTATATTCTACTGAGTTTAAAGAAGACAACACACAATCTAATGCATTTCTGGATACATGACAGATACCACAAAAAGATACTTTTTAGTGCTGAGGAACTGGACAAACCTCTGACCCTATCAGAATTACAAGATGCTATGAAGTCACTTCAAGGCGGGAAATCAGCAGGCCCTGATGGCTACCCTATAGAATTTTATAAGAAATTCTCCACTCAGCTAGCTCCCCTCTTTTTGGCAACATTTATAGAAGCTAGAGACAATCAAATTTTACCTCAAACTTTTCGTCAAGCATTAATCACCGTCTTTCCTAAACAAAATAAGGACTTGTTACAGTGTGCATCATACAGACCAATTTCACTTCTGAATAATGATGTTAAGATACTCTCAAAAATCATAGCTAGAAGGATGGAGAAAGTGCTGCCTTCGGTAATATCACAGGATCAAGCTGGATTTATTAAAGGCCGACACTTATCTTTCAATCTTCGACGCCTGTTTGACTTTGCTGGTGAATATATTACATTAAACACCCCAGAGATGATGATATCATTGGATGCAGAAAAAGCATTTGATATAATTGAATGGAATTACCTTTTCGCTGCATTGGAGAAATTTGGGTTTGGCCCGAATATTTGTGCATGGATCAAACTACTGTACACCAGTCCAGAAGCTTCAGTCTGTATTAACAACATTTGTTCAGACTACTTTAAACTAGAACGTGGCACCAGACAAGGATGCCCCTTGTCTCCACTGCTGTTTGCAATCGCCATTGAACCACTGGCGGTCCACTGTCTAAATTCTTATCAGATAAAGGGGATCATCCGAGAAGGACTGGAACAGAAAATTTCTCTATATGCAGATGATATGGTTTTATATATATATCAGACCCAGAAAACACTGTGCCTGCAGTTTTAACAGCACTTTCAGATTTTCAAAAGATCTCTGGTCTCAGAATTAATTTGGATAAAAGAATATTCTTTCCAGTGAATTCATAAGCATATAATATCAGATTGGACACCCTACCTTTTACCATAGCAGATCAGTTTAAATACCTAGGGGTAAATATCACAAGTAAACATAAAGCTCTTTATCAACAAAATTTCGCCGTCTGTATGGAAAAAATTAAGCAAGACTTGCATAGATGGTCAACCCTTCATCTCACTCTAGCTGGAAGAATTAACGTTGTTAAGATGAATATCCTTCCTAAGCTTCTTTTTCTATTTCAAAACATTCCAATATATATCAGTAAATCATTTTTTAAGCAATTAGATTCAACCATAACCTCATTTATTTGTAACTCAAAACATTCTCGTATCCGAAGAGCGACCCTACAAAGACCTCAGGCAGAAGGTGGCATGGCTCTACCTAATATTCAGTTTTATTACTGGGCAGCAAACATACAAGGCATAAAAACCTGGACACAAATAAATGAACATACACAGGCCTGGTCCGCAATAGAAGTAAAATTTTGCAGCACTTCTTTATATTCCCTTCTCTGCTCTCCAATAAATGCAAGTTATCGCAAATATACTAATAACCCAATGGTGCTTCACTCACTCAGAACATGGAATCAATTTAGAAACCAACTTAAGATGGAAAATCTTCTATCTGTGGCACCCCTGCAAGAGAACCTCCTTTTTCAACCCTCGCAAACATATCCAGTTTTTAATATCTGGAAAAGATTTGGGATTAAATTGCTCAGAGATCTTTATATAGACAATATCTTTGCATCCTTTGAACAATTACATTCCAAATTTAACCTTCCATCTACACATTTCTTGCACTATCTTCAAATTAGAAGCTTTGTCAAACAGAACCTGCCCGATTTTCCTCATCTCGTACCCTCCACCATGCTGGAAAAAATACTGCTCAATTTCGAGGACTTAGACACTATTTCTGCAATATATAAAATTTTATTAGAGTCCCTTCCTTTCAAAGATCCAAGAGGACAATGGGAAAAAGATCTCTCAATTAATATATCAGAAAAGGAGTGGAAAGTAGCAATGCAGAGAATTCACTCAAGCTCCATATGCGCAAAGCATAGAATTATTCAACTCAAAATTATATATCGAGCTCATCTGTCTCGCTTAAAACTGTCCAAAATGTTTCCAGGGCAAGATCCAACCTGTGAATGCTGCAACCAAGCTCCTGCCTCACTGGGTCACATGTTTTGGGCATGCACCAAATTAACAACATTTTGGACCAAAATTTTTAAGTGCCTTTCAGACAGCCTTGGTGTCACAATCCCTCCTAACCCATTAATAGCTGTGTTTGGGGTTCTTCCAGATGGATTTGAAATGGATAAGGACAAGCAAACTGTGATTGCATTCACTACACTTTTGGCACGCAGACTGATTTTGTTAAATTGGAAGAATCCTAACTCTCCTCTAATAAGTCAGTGGGAAACCGATGTTTTACATTATTTGAAATTGGAAAAAATCAAATTCTCACTTAGGGGATCTGTACAGAATATTTTCAAAAACTGGCAGGATCTAATCAATAATATTTTAGAATAAGAAGAAATAATTATTTATGCATTTCTTTTCCTTCTCCATTTATCTTTTTTTGCCCTATTAAACTCAGTAATTTAGGCATGTTTAAAAGCCTTAAGTTTTACTCCTTTGGCCATGCTCTCCTTCTCAGGGTTGGGGTTTGATTTGTTTTCAATCCTATTTTTTGTAAAAATTCATTTATATGTACTGAATGATTAATAAAAGAAAAAAAAAAAAGAAATTTCATTTTAGAAGCCAAAACGAAAATAAAAAGGAAATTTCAGATTTTGATTTTTGATTAAAGAATAAAATGAGGGAAAATAAGGTATTTTTTAATTCTATGGTAACAAATGGCAGTCGTAAACTTAAAATTACACATACTTTTCTGGGGTTATTTGTGATTCAAGTAATGAAAGTATAATTGCTCAAAAACAACAAAGCAGGCGCATTTTCGTTGTCTGAAACCGGAAGTAGTACTACTTCTTCTGCGAGATTTTTGACGACATGTGCGAACAGTCCTCCTCACAACACATCGATTGACGGCCTTGAAGTTACACTGGCATCAGCAGAGGATGGTCCATTATGTTGTTTTTCGGAAACCATAAAAGAGTGACAGGCAGTTTCAGACAACCGCCTGTGAGGACAAAAAGTGAAGTAAGTGAGTAGAGATAAGAGAGGCAAAGCAGCACTCCACCCACAGATCCATCTGTACTCACCAGAGTGGGCTGATTGAGGGGGAACAACTGGATGCAGGTCATGACCAAGAGTACTGTGTGGCTTAGGATGTTTTTCATGGATGAAAATGTCATATTGCATAATAGCTACCCAAAGGTTCACACTCACGTCAACGATGGTGGTTCCCTCGGGGTGAACCCTGGACAGCTGGATGCACATGGCCTCTACAAGGCTGCTGAAGTTCAGCAGTTGTAAGGCTTGGCCAACCATGCACCTGCTGAATGGGATAGAAGAAAGTCAGCCCTGCTGTTGACATATCTGACCAAAAGGAAAGAGGCCGCCACTGCTGCTGAAGAGTTTGAGCACCTACTTCTGCAAGCTCTCCACTTCTAGTGTGATGCTAGTGTGTGAGTGCTTGTGCCAGAACTTTCCCTTCACCAGTCTCTCCTTGTGGTGTACAGTAATCCCTCCTCCATCGCGGGGGTTGCGTTCCAGAGCCACCCGCGAAATAAGAAAATCCTCGAAGTAGAAACCATATGTTTATATGGTTATTTTTATATTGTCATGCTTGGGTCACAGATTTGCGCAGAAACACAGGAGGTTGTAGAGAGACAGGAATGTTATTCAAACACTGCAAACAAACATTTGTCTCTTTTTCAAAAGTTTAAACTGTGCTCCATGACAAGACAGAGATGACAGTTCTGTCTCACAATTAAAAGAATGCAAACATATCTTCCTCTTCAAAGGAGTGCGCGTCAGGAGCAGAGTCTGTCAGAAAGACAGAGGAAAGCAAACAAATCAATAGGGCTGTGTGGCTTTTAAGTATGCAAAGCACCGCCGGTACAAAGCTGTTGAAGGCGGCAGCTCACACCCCCTCCGTCAGGAGCAGGGAGAGAGAGAGAGAGAGCCAGAGAAAAACAAACAGTCAAAAATCAATACGTGCCCTTTGAGCTTTTAAGTATGCGAAGCACCGTGCAGCATGTCGCTTCAGGAAGCAGCTGCACAGAAGATAGCAATGTGAAGATAATCTTTCAGCATTTTTAGACGAGTGTCCGTATCTTCTAGGTGTGTGAACAGCCCCCCTGCTCACACCCCCTACGTCAGGATCAGAGAAAGTCAGCGCAAGAGAGAGAGAAAAGTACATTGGGTAGCTTCTCAGCCATCTGCCAATAGCGTCCCTTGTATGAAATCAACTGGGCAAACCAACTGAGGAAGCATGTACCAGAAATTAAAAGACCCATTGTCCTCAGAAATCCGCGAACCAGCAAAAAATCCGCGATATATATTTAAATATGCTTACATATAAAATCCGCGATAGAGTGAAGCCGCGAAAGGCGAAGCGCGATATAGCGAGGGATCACTGTAGTGGAAACTTAAAGGGGGCTCGTCGCCCTCCGGCAATCGTAGCCAGAGGGCGACGATCTCCACCATCTGGTGGTGTGTCACATACAGTAAGTGTGATGACGCAGCTCCATAAGGCAGTAGGCAAGATTGACCATGTGCTAGTAACCCGTGGCACCATCAGGTCCCATGGTATCCTGTGGGGAGAGGAACTTGTGACATAATACACGGGCATATGTCAACTTCCTGGTCACCCCTCGAGAAAGGCTTGCTAGCTCATGGCACACCGGGTTAATTGCCTGGTCTTGAGGGAAGGTCCCTTGGTTATGTGGCCCGGACTGTGAGGTGCTGGTGGCAGGGAGTGACTGGAACATCTCCGACAATGTGGTGGTTTTGGAGGTCAACAGGGAAGAGTGCTTCTCTAGACCAGGGGTCCACAATCACGGTCCTGGAGGGCCACAGTGGCTGCAGGTTTTTGCTCCAACTCAGTTGTTTAATAAGAAGCACTCATTGCTCAAGTAACACTTCTGCTCTCCTTTAGTTGTCTCGCTCGTTAAGATTTTGAACCCTTATTGCTTATTTTAGTCTTATACAGCTGTATTCTTGGTTTTTAATTGCTTTAATTGCTTAATTTAGATGCAAATGACAAAAGAGACCAGCATTTCTCCATTTACACCCATGTGTGTTTATCATGCACTATTGAGTTTAATTAAATACTTGGAAGGAAAGTGAAGAGAAAAAAGTGAAGGACTGAGAATTACTCGTGCATTTTAGCCTTCAAATCTTTTGGATGATATCATTAGAAAGGGGAAGAAAATCTAAGATATGAGAATTACCTGATATAGCAGAGTTAAAGCACTAACAAGCCATGAAATTAAATTATTGGCAAGAATTGCTTTCTAATTAAGCAATCGGGTTAGACTAAAAACCTGCAGCCACTGTGGCCCTCCAGGACTGAAGAACCCTGCTCTAGAACAAAAAGGGTCTGGTCCAGAGGCTTCTCCTCTACATCCTCCTCATGGAAGCCCTCTTTGATACTTTCTTAGTTGTCATTGGTGGCCTCGGTTCCATCTGGAGCATCAGCATCCTTTCCGATCTCTTCCTCCAGCACTCGACCGGTCTGTGAAAAGAGGTACTGGAAACCTATGAGCTCACCTGTAGAATGGACAAGAGGAAGAAAAAAAACATAAGGGAAATCAGAGGTGTGAGAGACAAAGAAAAAAAAATGGACCAAAAGGACAGACTGAGTCACCCTCCTCACTAGTGTACTTAGCAGGCCGGGTGTAATCCTCAACTAGCTTCATGCCAAGCAGACATTTGCTCAGGTGATTAAGGGAGTGCTGGAGTTGGCCACTATAGCAGATGAACCGATGATCTACTTCCTCTACTGCCTATGCCGCATGGTCATCGATCCATCATGCCAGGCCTTCCAAAAGATATGCCTGAAAGAAAGTTGGAGAGAGGGGGAAAAGAGAGAGAGGCAGGGAAAAAACACTGTCATACCCTCCTCCCTTCCAGGCATAAAGAGAGAGAGAGAGAGAGGGGACAAATTCTTGTTCCTTACTAGCTATGAAGTGGTCTGGGTGCAGATTGAATGACTCCAAGAAAGTCAAGCCCTGCGCACACCTGAACACCAGCAGTGTGATTCCTCCCCCTTGACCTGCTGCCTGGTCTTTATGTACAGGTGTACACTGGCCGGGTCTTGGATGCAGTGGAGGTGGCACCTCTGTGTCTTCCATATGTCCTGGATCTTGTTCATGGTCCAACAGCGGGACAGCCATGGTGTCTTTGGCATTGCTGATGAGCTCCAGCATCTTCTCAATGAGCCTACTGATCTTTTCCACCCTGTGCATGTTGCTGGCTCCTTGAGTGAGATATCACTGATGTCGAAGTCCCAGGATCACATCCCAGCCTTGGCATATTTGGCCTGCCGCAGTTGGGTGACAACCCCTTCGTCGCCACTCAAAAATGGTGAAGGAGAGATGCCCCATAAACTGGCTGTAGAGTGGGTGACTGTTCATGATGACACCCACCTTAAAGCGTAGCATGAGGTGCCACACATCTATCCGCACCATGAGCCAAATCCCATTTGGGGAACATGGCTGTCACCTTTGATTTCCCCCTCCCCCTGAGGGAACAGCAGTCGTATAGGACCTGAAGCATGGACACTACAGCGTCCCTGTACCACTGCACCAGTCCAGCAGCCATGGGGAGCAGGTCTGTGCTTTATTCTTTATTATTTGTTATTCTTATTATTCCCATCACCATCTTTTACACAATTTCCACGACCTAAAGAAAGGTAATACTATATCCCCTTATCTTCAGCATCGAAGTCTGCAGGGCACAACAGCAAATTTTGAATTCTTATTATTTTTTGAGAGCATACGCTGATTAGATAGATAGATAGATGCTTTATTAATCCCAAGGGGAAATTCACTTACTCCAGCAGCAGCATACTGATACAAAAAACAATATTAAAGAGTAATAAAATGCAGATAAAAACAGACAACAACTTTGAATAATGTTAATGTTTAACCCCCCAGGTGGAATTGAAGAGTAGCATAGTTTGGGGGAGGAACGATCTCCTCAGTCTGTCAGTGGAGCAGGACAGTGACAGCAGTCTGTCGCTGAAGCTGCTGCTCTGTCTGGAGATGACACTGTTTAGTGGATGCAGTGGATTCTCAATAATTGATAGGAGCCTGCTGAGCGCCCGTTGCTCTGCCACAGATGTCAAACTGTCCAGCTCCATGCCTACAATAGAGCCTGCTTTCTTCACCAGTTTGTCCAGGCGTGAGGCATCCTTCTTCTTAATGCTGCCTCCCCAGCACACCGCCACAACCGTCTGATAGAACATCTGCAGCATCTTATTGCAAATGTTGAAGGATGCCAGTCTTCTAAGGAAGTTTAGCCGGCTCTGTCCTCTCTTGCACAGAGAATCAGTATTGGCAGTCCAGTCCAATTTATCATCCAGCTGCACTCCCAGGTATTTATAGGTCTGTACCCTCTGCACACAGTCACCTCTGATGATCACGGGGTCCATGAGGGGTCTGGGCCTCCTAAAATCCACCACCAGCTCCTTGGTTTTGCTGGTGTTCAGGTGTAGGTGGTTTGAGTCGCACCATTTAACAAAGTCCTTGATGAGGTTCCTATACTCCTCCTGCCCACTCCTGATGCAGCCCAAGATAGCAGTGTCGTCAGTAAACTTTTGCATGTGGCAGGACTCCGAGTTATATTGGAAGTCCGATGTATATAGGCTGAACAGGACCAGAAAAAGTACAGTCCCCTGCGGCGCTCCTGTGTTGCTGACCACAATGTCAGACCTGCAGTTCCCGAGACGCACATGCTGAGGTCTGTTTGTAAGATAGTCCACGATCCATGCCACTAGGTATGAATCTACTCCCATCTCTGTCAGCTTGTCCCTAAGGAGCAGAGGTTGGATGGTGTTGAAGGCGCTAGAGAAGTCTAGAAACATAATTCTTACAGCACCACTGCCTCTGTCTAAGTGGGAGAGTGATCGGTGTAGCATATAGATGATGGCATTCTCTGCTCCCACCTTCTCCTGGTATGTGAACTGCAGAGGGTCGAGGGCGTGTTGAACCTGTGGCCTCAGGTGGTGAAGCAGCAGCCGCTCCATGGTGTTCATCACATGTGACGTCAGAGCGACAGGCCGGAAGTCGTTCAGCTCACTAGAACTAGGACTCCCCAGCTCCAGCGCACAGACCTTCAGCAGTCGTGGCGATACTCCATCTGGACCCGCTGCTTTGCTGGCACGAAGTCTCCTCAGCTCTCTGCTCACCTGCGCTGCTGTAATTGTGAGTGGGGATGTCTCTCCTATGCTGGTATCAGCAGAAGGATGGGTGGAGGGTGTAGTACTCCGAGGTGAGAGTGGGTTAGGGTGGTCAAACCAGTTAAAGAAGTTGTTCATTTTTTTGCTCTCTCCATGTCTCTCTCGATGGTGGCACCCCGCTTCGAGCTGCAGCCAGTGATGATCTTCATCCCATCCCACACTTCCTTCATGCTGTTATTCTGCAACTTCTGCTCCAGCTTTCTCCTGTACTGCTCCTTCGCCGCCCTGAGCTGGACTCTAAGTTCCTTCTGCACGCGCTTAAGCTCATGCTGATCACCGCCTTTAAAAGCCCTTTTTATTCTGGTTCAAAAGGCCCTTGATGTCACTTGTAATCCATGGCTTGTTGTTAGCATAGCAACATACTGTTCTTACTGGAACTACAATGTCCATACAGAAGTTGATGTAGTCAGTAGTGCAGTCAACAACCTCCTCAATGTTCTCACAATGTGATCCCTGCAGCATATCCCAGTCCGTAGTTCCAAAGCAGTCTCTCAGAGCCTGCTCTGCCTCAGGGGACCACTTCCTGAATGAGCGTGTGGTTGTAGGTAGCTCCCTCACTCTTGGTTTGTAGTGAGGCTGAAGCAGAACCAGGTTATGATCTGATTTCCCAAGCACAGGCAGTGGGGTGGTGCTGTATGCGTCTTTAACGTTTGCATATAGTAAGTCAATAGTCTTATTTCCCCGGGTGTTACAGTCCACATACTGGGAGAAGGCAGGTAATGTTTTGTCCAGCGTCACATGGTTAAAATCTCCAGCAATTAGCACAGGCGCCTCAGGATGCTGCGTTTGTAACTTAGCAACAGCAGAATGGATGATGTCACTCGCTATCTCCACGTCCGCCAGAGGAGGGATGTAAACAATAACAACAAAGACGTGTCCAAACTCTCTGGGCAAGTAATAGGGACGCAAACTTACGGCCAACAGTTCAATGTCCCTGCAGCAAGTGGAGATTTTGACGTTTACATGTCCAGAGTTACACCACCTTGTATTGACATAGAGAGCTAGACCTCCTCCTTTGTGCTTCCCGCAGGTACTTGCGTCTCTGTCCGCTCTAACTGTGCTAAACCCGGGTAGCTCCATGTTAGCATCTAGGATGGTGGTAGTTAGCCATGTTTCGCAAAAGCACAACAAACTGCATTCTCTGTAGGTTCTGACATTTTTCACCAGCGCAGCCAGTTCATCGATCTTATTTGATATTGAGTTCACATTTCTCAGGATCACCGAAGGCACCGAAGGCTTAAAACGCCACTTTCTCGCAAGCCGCTTTATTTTTAGCTCTGCTGCCACGATACCACCTTCTTACCTCGTCGGGTAAATAGGGAACCACACCAACACTGGCATTTGTTCTCAGCGCTTGAAGTTGACTACTTGAATAGACGAGTCTCGATGTGTAAAAATCCATGTCCATGTTGTAAAAGTGTCCAGGGAACGAATCCACATAAAAGAAAGTAATAGGAGTGATCAATAAAAAAATAATACAAAAAGAGAAAAATAAAAGGTAGAAAAATAGTCGTACACGGAGCTGCGGAAAAGGCTGCCACTCTTGGCGGCGCCCTCACAATATGTCCATGCACCCACTGCACAACAAACCACCTGGATTGGGACCAGAGTGCACCTGTGCAACGGTTGACACCTCAGTTTCACACTGGAACAGTACAAGGTTTTTTTTTTTTTACAGTGGCTGGAGTACTCATCCTGCCACCAGCACCCAAGTTTATCCCTGCAAATTGGAGGACCTGCTTGCAGGGCTGAATGCAGGTTAACATACCCAGGACAAAGCAATTGCAGGTTAAAGGCCTTGCTCAAGGACTCAAAGGAGTAGAGTCGCATCTGGGGCCTCATGTATAAACGGTGCGTATGCACAGAAATGTTGCATACGAATGTTTCCACGCTCAAATCGCGATGTATAAAACCTAAACTTGGCATAAAGCCACACACATTTCCACGGTAACTCATACCTTGGCGTATGCAATTTCTACGCTCGGTTTTGCAGACTGGCGGCACCCAGCGTCAAAGCAGTGCTACTGTTTCTGTGTGATCACCCTTTCTTTCTTAGCTCCACATTCCTGACGCGGCTTTATAAATACACTGAAATTAACTGCATATTGTTTATTAGTGTAATGCATCTGATTGTAATTAACCTGTAGCAATATAATGGTCCAGGGAATAGCCATAGTATTCCAAATACCATAACTGCTTTAGCGTTGTTACGCTCACTGCATCTTGTTCTTCTTTTAGCTGCACCCGTTAAGGGTTGCCACTGCGGATCATCTTTTTCCATATTACTCTCACTGCACCACTCGGAGTATTTATATCACTGTATCTGAGTGTGAATCACAGCAGCAGCTGATCGGAAAAAGAATTATCGGTATACAGTTTCAAGTACACACTACCTCAACCACGGCAAAAAGCGTCAAAGCCTTTCCTGTACGGACCTCGCGTTTCAGAAACAGTTTCATCCCAAGAACTATAAACGCACTCAATCCGTCCATCAAGTGCTCCTTGTAGAACTGTTTGTACTTATAAGTACAATTACCTCGCTGTAAACTTACACTACAGTTATAATATTGCACAACCTGCGCTACTTTATAAAGTGCGTATGATGACAATATCATTTTTAAGATGAAATGCAGCAAAATATGTTGCTTATAGTATACAGATAAAACTTTAACTTCATTTAAATAATCTGCATTGTTAATAATTAAACATGTGAGGACACGGTGCTGCAGCGTATAGCTGGTTCACGGATAGCTCTTGCCTTGCGCTGTATTATTGCTGGTGCTGATGCGACACTGGAAGGATAGACGGATAGAATAATTAAACATGTACTATGAAGATATTTCAATGTTCCTTAAAAGTTTTGAAGAATTGGCGTTCTATGCTTACAGATGGCTTAACGTCTATTACAGAGCTGATTGTGTGGCGATTGGGTATTTGGAGAAAGAAAAGTACGTTTGAAAGAGACAGTACTTCTGTAATAAATTATTTCATCGAAGGTCGCACATGGCGCAGCAAGTCTCTTGCGTGAGATATGAACAATCACTGCGCCGTGTTCCCATGTTTAATAACATGCTTTCATTGCTATTATCATGAAAATATCACGTATACATCTCAGTATTTTAATTATTCAGAGAGCTGTAATATCTCGAATGTAATGGATTCTGTGTCCTGTTGGAGAAAGAGAAAGAACGGAAGCACGTAGTGATTCACACACACAGAGCACATAGAAGATCAAATACAGAACAAAGCATTTAACGTGCTACTTAAGAAACTAGTAAACGATTTTAAGATGAAGTTTATGATGTTCTACTTTAATGGCAAAATAAACTACGTGATTAAAGTGGAAATTTCGAGATTAAAGTTGACATTTCGTGCTTTTTTCCCCACTGTGTGCCAATTTTTTTGTCTGTACCCTAATAAGCTTTCATATGACACTCGGACAGTCCGCTGCGAATCGCCTTTTCACGGCGACTTTGATATGTGATTTCTTTTTTATTTCGGGTACTGTGCGACTTTGTGAACTTGATCTTTCGAGTTTCTCCGACACTCTTTCACTCGATCAACTTTCTTTTGTTGATTATACCACTGTTTAAACCAACAAATAGTAGGTTTTTCCTTTGCCTCCACTTGGTATTCGCTGAAATTCTTATATTTTCCCCTGTGCTTTTCCCATTGTCTTTTCACAGAAGGCTATTTATATTGATTTGCATATTCAAAGAGGTGTAATTCTGGGAGGAGTTGGGGCGGGACAGAAGGCTCGTGCACGTGCATTACTTTTCATGCGGGATTTATGTAGTGGAAGAACGTGAAATTTTGCGTGCGCACAGATTCCTGCATCTGGATTTTTCTGTGCGTACGCACAATCCCGCTTTTGTGCTTACGCCATGTTATAGTGTGAGTTCTACGCACGGCGTTATACATGAGGCCCCTGGTGTTTATGGGATTTGATCCTTAGCCCCAGAGCCACCACTGTGCCTATTATTATTATTATTGATACCTGAAAACATTGTGTGAAGTAAAACTAGAAATTAATAAACTTTGCATTTTTTTACTTCAATATGTTTCGTCATACTATTCTGTACATTTCTTTATTTATTATTATGATTATTGAGTTGGAACCGTTCATTCATTTGCATCTTATTCACATTACACAAGATATTTCCAGTTTAAGGTGCTGGGTGGCGGGTGCAACTCAGAGAAAATAGAACAACAACAACCAATCAAACCTTGCAAAAATTGAGCAAAAATGAAACGGCAGCAAATAGGAAAAGTGTTTTTGCACAGCAGCCAATCACAACGCAGTGGAAAATGCAACAAGTTGAAACAAATTGCACCTGAACATTGGTACTCTTTATGGAAAATGAATGTTTTTGAAAATCAAAAAAAATAAACCTCTAAGACAAAATTTATGCAGAGAGTCTAGGGTGATTTTGCACAAACATTTTACCAACGACTGCCACCAGTGCTACTGCTGGGCAAAGAAGGTGAAGGAGAACAAGAAGAGGAAATCGGTTTCAGAGACGGTGGGAGAAGAGGAAGGGAAAGAGTCAGAACATTGACTGTTGCTGATTTGATATGGTGGAGAAAGGTGGGTGTTACTGTGTGTGCAGGAGACCAAGCGCAAAGGGAGTAAGGCCAGAAGCATCAGAGTTGAGTGCAATCTGTTCTACCATAGTGTGGATGGGATAAAAATGGGGTAGGGGTAATTGTAAAGGAAGAGTATGTTAGGAGTGTTTTGAAGGTGAAGAGCTGACTGAGCAATTTGAACATAAAGTTGGAAATTGAAGGGGTAATGTTAAATGTAATCAGCACATATTCTCTGCAAGTTGGATATGAAATGGGGGAGAAGGAGTAAGATAGACAAAGTGGTGGAGAGTATACCTAAAGAAGTAAGAGTGGTGATTGGAGTGGATCTTAATGGGCACTATGGCAAAGAGAACAATGGTGATAAGGAAGTGATGGGCAGGTATGGTGTTAAAGAGAGAGGGCAGATGGTAGCTGAATTTGCGAAAACGACAAACATAGCGGTGATGAATATATATTTTAAGAAGAAGGAGGAACACAGGGTGACGTATAAGATTGGAGGAAGGTCCACATGTGGACTGTGTCCTATGTAAGAGATACAATTTGAAAGAGATTAGAGACTGTAAGGTGGTGGCGGGGGTAGTGTAGATCACCAGCATCAATTGTTGATATGCAGCAGGAAGTAACCCTGGGGATTCCAAGAGAGGAGTTACGGTACTATATGATGAAGACTATATGATGAAGACTGGAGTAGCAGAAAAGTATGTGTTATGGTGGGACAGATATGTATGAGGACAGTGTGACTGCGGAGAGTTGTGCGTTTGGAATGACCACCTGGTTCAAGATGAGAGTGGGATTACATCACAAATCGGCTCTGACCCCTTTCCTATTTGTAGTGGTGATGGACAGGTTAACAGATGAGGTCAGACAGAAGTCTCCGTGGACTGTGATGTTCTTGGATGACATTGTGATCTGTAGTGAGATTAGACAGCAGGTTGAAACTAACCTGGAGAGGTGGAGGTATGCACTGGAGAGAGCCAGGGAGTGAGAGTCAGTAGGAGTAAGATGCAGTACATGTGCGTAAATGAGAGGGAAGGTGGTGGATGGGTGTGACTGCAAGGGGCAGAGGTGAAGATAGATTAATTGAAATACTTGGGTTCAACAGTCTAAAGCAACAGAGGCAGAGAGGAGAAGAGTGACAGGAGTGATTTGTAATAGAAGAATAACTGCAAGAGTGAAAGGTAAGGTCTATAAAACGGTAATGAGACCAGCTATTTTATATGGTTTGGAGACTGTGGTACTGACAAAAAGACGGGATGCAGAGCTGGAAGTGGCAGAGTTGAATATGCTTCATATTAGAGGTACAACACAGGTATGACAGTTTGGTGACCAAGTGAGGGAGGCTTGATTGAGCTGGTTTGGGCATGTGCAGAGGAGAGATGAGGGGTACCTTGGGAAAAGAATGTTGAGGATGGATCCGCCAGGCAAGAGTCAAAGAGGAATGCAAAAGAGAAGGTTTATGGATACATTGAGGGAGGACACGAATGCAGTTTTTGTGGTTGACGATGTAAAAGGCAGGGATAGATGATGACAGATGATCCACTGAGGCTGTGGTTTAGATGATCCACTGTGTCCATAAATGGGAGCAGCTGAAAGAAGAACAAGAAGAGAAACTCCCAGTGTTTTAATTTTCCAAAACATTTTGCATTTAGCCAAATAATTCATTTTTTCAGAACTCCTGAAAAATGCACTTTATTGTGCTGTTTTCAATATGTGACTGATAAAAAATGTTTTTACTGCTTAGCTTATGTACTAGTCAAGATTGTGTCCATCTGGTTGCTGTGCTTGTGTTCTCCAATAAATGAGTGTCACAAACATTAGCACTGCTTTTACAAATCCTGAACCAGATGGTCACATTGCATTTCAAACATTGATGCCGAGGTCTACATTGATTTCAACCTATGTTAGACAGGCAGCACAGCTAGTTAAAATATTAACTGGACCTGCAGTGTAACTTGTAGACTACATTACATTGTTTCCTTTAAATATACATCATATGTGCTTTCACTCCTCTCGTCACATATCAGGAATTATAATAATTAACATTGGTTTGGCTTTAAGAACTAAACGAATGACACAAGTTTGGGATTTGCATGTTCGTATTTAGCAGTGAGGTACAGTATGCTGTTTTCCTGTCCTGCTCACTGGTATAGATTGCCTTGTGCTTCAAAGCACTATATAAATTTTATTTTGGTATTAACTAACAAACAGAGCAGCTCATTTCATTGCCTGTGTAGAAAAGCCAAATAACCACTTGTCTGAAACTTGCATTGGTTTTTACTTGCTACAGCTGCTGTTAGCATTGCCAGTGTGCACAGTCCTGTATTCATAACACTCTGAGTGCATGTAGTTAGAAAATGAATGGATGGACATCTATGGACATGTTCAATGCAGTCAGAGAATAAATGCAAAGCCTCCTTCCTTTTTAGGGACTCTGTATGATGTAGTATTAAAATGTGATTCATCTCACCAGTATTTTCTGTTGTCTTACAACTTCATGACACTATAAGCTGAAAAATTACATCTCATCTGATCAGTCATATTATTATTTAATGGGATAAAAGTGGCAATAATGAAAGAATATATGTGTGTTTTGCCTTTTGTTTTTTTGTGATAATAAGCACACTTCCCACAGTCATAAACTGAAACACTCCTGCCTCCAGCACAAAACATTTCCAGACATGACTTCTAATCTCCCCCTCCTTGAACTGCCACCTTATCGTGATGAAGGGGTTTGCGTGTCCCAGTGATCCTAGGAGCTCTGTTGTCTGGGGCTTTATGCCCCTGGTAGGGCCACCCAAGGCAAACTGGTCCTAGGTGAGGGATGAGACAAAGAGCGGTTCAACAAACCTCCAATGATGAATCAAACCTTTGGACAACGTTTTCCCTTGCCTGGACGATGGTCACCGGGGCTCCCCTCTGGAGCCAGGCCTGGAGGTGGGGCTCGATGGCGAGTGCCTGGTGGCCGGGCCTGCACCCATGGGGCTCGGCCGGGCACAGCCCGAAGAGACAACGTGGGTCCCCCTTCCCATGGGCTCACCACCTATGGGAGGGGCCAAGGAGGTTGGGTGCAGTGTGAGTTGGATGGTGGCCAAAGGCGGGGACCTTGGTGGTCCGATCCTCGGCTACAGAAGCTGGCTCTTGGGACATGGAATGTCGCCTCTCTGAAGGGGAAGGAGCCTGAGCTAGTGCGCGAGGTCGAGAGATTCTGGTTAGATATAGTCGGGCTCACCTCGACGCACAGCTTGGACTCTGGAACCAATCTCCTTGAGAGGGGCTGGACTCTCTACCACTCTGGAGTTGACCCCGGTGAGAGGCACCGAGCGGGTGTGGGCATACTTATTGCCCCCCGACTTGGAGCCTGTTCATTGGGGTTTACCCCGGTGGACGAGAGTGTTCCATAACGAACACCATGTTCAAGCATAGGGGTGTTCATATGTGCACTTGGCACCAGGACACCCTAGGCCTCAGTTCGATGATCGTCTTTGTGGTTGTGTCGTCGGACCTGCGACCACATGTCTTGGACACTCGGGTGAAGAGAGGGGCGGAGCTGTCAACTGACCACCACCTGGTGGTGAGTTGACTTCGATGGTGGGTGAGGATGCCGGTTAGGCCCAAACGTGTTGTGAGGGTCTGCTGGGAACGTCTGGCAGAGTCCCCTGTCAGAAGTAGCTTCAGCTCCCACCTCCGGCAGAAATTCGACCACATCCTGAGGGAGGTGGGGGACATTGACTCCGAATGGGCCATGTTCCGTGCCTCTATTGTTGAGGCGGCTGACCGGAGCTGTGGCCATAAGGTGGTCGGTGCCTGTCGTGGCGGCAATCCCCGAACCCGTTGGTGGACACCGGCGGTGAGGTATGCCGTCAAGCTGAAGAAGGAGTCCTACAGGACCTTTTTGTCCAGTGGGACTCGAGGCAGCTGATAGGTACCGGCAGGCCAAGTGGAATGCAGCTTTGGTGGTTGCTGAGGCAAAAACTCGGGCGTGGGAGGAGTTTGGGGAGGCCATGGAGAACGACTTTCGGACGGCTTCGAGGAGATTCTGGTCCACCATCCGGCGTCTCAGGAAGGGGAAGCAGTGCAGTATCAACACTGTATATGGTGGGGATGGTGCACTGCTGACCTCGACTCGGGACGTTATGGGTCGGCGGGGGGAGTACTTCGAAGACCTCCTCAATCCCACTAACATGCCTTCCAATGAGAAAGCAGAGCCTGGGGACTCGGAGGTGGGCTCCCCCATCTCTGGGACTGAGGTCACCGAGGTGGTCAAAAAACTCCTTGGTGGCAGGGCCCCGGGGGTGGATGAGATACGCTCAGAGTTCCTCAAAACTCTGGATGTTGTAGGACTGTCTTGGTTGACACGCCTCTGCAACATCACATGGACATCAGGGACAGTGCCTCTGGATTGGAAGACTGGGGTGGTGGTCCTCCTTTTTAAGAAGGGGGACCGGAGGGTGTGTTCCAACTACAGAGGGATCACACTCCTCAGCCTCCCTGGAAAAGTCTATTCGGGGGTCCTGGAGAGGAGGGTCCGTCAGATAGTCGAACCTCGGATTCAGGAGGAACAGTGTGGTTTTCATCCTGGTCATGGAAAAGTGGACCAGCTCTACACCCTTAGCAGGATCCTGGAGGGTGCATGGGAGTTTGCCCAACCAGTCTACATGTGTTTTGTGGACTTGGAAAAGGCGTTCGACCGTGTCCCTCGAGGAATCCTGTGGGGGGTACTCTGAGAGTATGGGGTACCGGGTCCCCTGATAAGGGCTGTTTGGTCCCTGTACAATCGGTGTCAGAGCTTGGTCCGCATTGCCGGCAGTAAGTCGAACCCATTTCCAGTGAGAGTTGGACTTCGACGGGGCTGCCCTTTGTCACAGATTCTGTTCATAACTTTTATGGACAGAATTTCTAGGCGCAGCCAGGGCGTTGAGGTGGTCCGATTTGGTTGACTCAGGATTGGGTCACTGCTTTTTGCAGATGATGTTGTCCTGTTTGCTTCATCAGGCCGTGATCTTCAGCTCTCTCTGGATCGGTTTGCAGCTGAGTGTGAAGCGGCTGGGATGGGAATCAGCACCTCCAAATCCGAGACCATGGTTCTCAGCCGAAAAAGTGTGGAATGCCCTCTCAGGGTTGGGAGCGAGATCCTGCCCCAAGTGGAGGAGTTCAAGTATCTCGGGATCTTGTTCACGAGTGAGGGAAGAATAGAGCGGGAGATCGACAGGCGGATCGGTGCGGCATCCGCAGTGATGTGGGCTCTGCATCGGTGTGTCGTGGTGAAAAAGGAGCTGAGCCGCAAGGCAAAGCTCTCAATTTACCAGTCGATCTACGTTCCTACCCTCACCTATGGTCATGAGTTATGGGTAGTGACCGAAAGACCGAGATCGCGAATACAAGCAGCTGAAATGAGTTTCCTCCGTAGGGTGTCTGGGCTTTCCCTTAAAGATGGGGTGAGAAGCTCAGCCATCCGGGAGGGGCTCAGAGTAGAGCTGCTGCTCCTCCGCATCAAGAGGAGTCAGATGAGGTGGCTCGGGCATCTGATCAGGATGCCTCCCTGGTGAGGTGTTCCGGGCACGTCTAACCAGGAGGAGGCCGCAGGGAAGACCCAGGACATGCTGGAGGGACTATGTCTCTCAGCTGGCCTGGGAACGCCTTGGGATTCTCCCGGAAGAGCTAGAAGAAGTGGCCGGGGAGAGGGAAGTCTGGGCATGTCTGCTCAAGCTGCTGCCCCGCGACCCGATCTCGGATAAGCGGAAGAGGATGGATGGATGGATGGATGGACGGACTTCTAACCGTGATTTTATCACAAATAACATTAAAATCATGAAGTAAATGCACACTAAATCACAAAATTAATGTAGAATTAACAAAAAGGAATTAAAAAATATAATGGCATAGTTTAAACTTAAACAATGACCTTAAACTTGAACTTTTAACAAAATATTTCTTCAGCAAATACAATCTGATTTTGAATCCCTTGCTAAAAGTCATGCTGAAAAGGCAGCAATAAGAAAATGAGGGCGTTGTATTAATTATCAAATTAATATAGCATACTAGTTGAAATACCCAGCGTTGCTCGGGAGAAAAATAACGTGTTTTTTTTTTTTTATTGTTTGAGAAAAACGTGGTTGTTCCGAGTGTCAACTGAATGATAACATGCATACAAGACCGTAAGATCACGCTGAAAATCGTCAGAACTACTCTGGGCATCTCTCTGCTATGAGGATTCGTGTTGCTGACGTGCTCGAAATGTTTGTACATTAGCAGCTAAACAACTGTCTTTCTAAGGAGGTTTCCTTTTGCCAGTGTGCTGACCTCGCTTGCGTATCCTTTGAGCTGGAGCCCTCACCCCGACTCTACGTCTCACTTCTGGGCCGGACAGACACACACACTTGCACGTGTAGAACTCTATTTAATTTCAAAAGCAACAGGAGCGCGGTGGTGCTCAAACATAAAGAATGCTGGCAGTCACGTCCAGTTCGCCCTCTGGTGGTTGTTCCGAGTGCCAACTGAATGATAACATGCATACAAGACCGTAAGATCACCCCCCACCCCACCCAAAAGAGGGTGGGTTAGAGATGATTTCACCCTACAGTATTTTTAATCAACCATTGAGAAACGTGTACCAAGTTTCATGAAAATCACTCCAGCCGTTCGGACGTGATGCTGGAACATACATACATACGCTCATTGACTTATATATATATATATATATATATATATATATATATATATATATATATATATATGTGTGTGTGAATGTGTATGTATATATATATATATGATGAGACACAGACTTGTCAAAGTAAAAATTAAATGATTGAATTTGAGTGCACTACTAAAGACTGATTTAATTGAAAGAGTAAGCATCTCTTAAATGGGCATACATTAAATTTTATTGTAAAATTCTGCAAATACTATCCTCAATTATTCATCACCATCAGCAACTTGATAATTATACTCTACAAAAGTGTTTTTCAACTAATGCACCATGGAAATAACAGTGTAGTGACCCTGGGTCCACACCTGAGAGAGAGAGACACTTCTCGGGGGGGTGGAGACTTTTCTGAAGAGGATGGGACTATTGGTGAAGCCGACATAAAAGCATCTCTGGGGATCACCATTTTTCGGACACAGCACTTAGAGAGCACTTCATCAGCTAGGAGATAAGTCAGGGGTCTGTCTGCCTGGATGCATGTTTGCCAGTGACTCTCACAGAGCTGAGGGACAATGGGGGACAGAGTTGCCTCTGACCTTGTGTCAGCGGAGTGAGGCAGACAGAGGACCGCCTAGACGAAGCAGCTGGAAAATGCATCCATAGTGCTTACTAAGTGCTGTGTCTGGGAACGGCAATCTCTGAGTTGCTTTTTTTGCTGCCCCTGTCCCACCTCTTTGGACAATTTAGTACATCCAAGAGACTTAATGTTTTTTTGGTTGGTAGAATCATGGTGTGCCTTAGGATTTTTTGGGTTACAAAAAGTGTGCCACCACACAAAAAATGTTGGAAAACACTGTTCCACCTACACCTTTGCTCCTGGCATGCTAAAAAAAAGATCTCCATAGCTGCTATCTTGCTTAAAAACTGATACCATGTACAGTAGACCCACACGAAGTCGCGGTTCAATACTGCAATACTGTGCTGAAGAGAGAACAGGAAGCAACTGCTGAGGGAAACGTGGTTTGGGCTGGTGAAAGTAGCCAATCCGAGAGCGTTATTCATTTCTCCTTGCTGCTGATTGATTGCTTCCATGTGACGCGTCTCCAGGTGAGTGGGTTTACCACCATGGTTTGGGATGGTGAAAGTAGCCAATCGGAGAGCGTTATTCATTTCTCCTTGCTGCTGATTGATTGCTGCAGTGTGACGCGTCTCCAGGTAAGTGGGTTTTCCACCACGGTTTGAGCTGATAAAAGTAGCCAATCCGAGAGCGTTATTCATTTCTCCTTGCTGCTGATTGATTGCTTCTATGTGACGTGTCTCCAGGTGAGTGGGTTTACCACCATGGTTTGGGGATTGTAAAAGTAGCCAATCTGAGAGCGTTATTCATTTCTCCTTGCTGGTGATTGACTACTGCTTTGTGACCCATCTCCAGCTGAGTGTCCTCGTGTTTTCCATTTTGTTATTGTTTTGTTATTCTTAAACGCACACGATGTTGTTGAATCTCTCTGCACCTTCTAAGGCTTCTGGAACTGAGCCTAAGCACCAGAAGAAGTTTAAAACACTCCAGGAGAAGGTTGAACTACTGGATTTGCTCTGGGAACTAAAATGTTATGCTTCAGTAGCGCGCCACTATGGCATTAATGAAAGCACCGTATGCTACATAAAGAAGAACGAAGCAACGATCTGGAGGTACCGTATCTGTAAGTTTCTGTGATAGTGCCAAAAAGGTAACGACTGTAAGGAATAAAAATATCGTTAGGATGGAATCTGCCTTGGCACTTTGGATCACCGACTGCAGAAAGAACATTCCCTTGGATGGTAACATTATCCGTGAGAAAGCATGGAAATTGTACCAGCAGTGCGCTACAGGAGACAATGTAACAACTTTCTATCACAGTGTTCCTGAAATCTACAAAGAAAAGCCAGCACGAAACCCCACCAGAAGAAAACCTGTACAAAGATACGACTCCTCCTGAAGCGACTGAAGAAGAGGCGCCACCCGAGGAGTTTTAAATCCTGTGCATCGTACTGTACAGCTGCTTCATCATCATCAATATCATTCATCATTGGTGAGTACCCATACATTTTACTGTATTTTGAAATGAAATTATTATGTATTTACTCTACTTATAACAAAGAAAACTACAGCACATACCAAAGAAAACACGCTTGCATGAATTACAGTACGTATAGCGGTAACATCGGTATTTTACATATTAAGGTAATTTTTTAGGTAATGAATTAAGCTGAGTTTGCAACGAAATTAAAGTGCTTTGGGGGCATACTGTATTTAGGGTTGAAACTATAAAAATAGGCATTTAAAAGGCATTTTTTAACCACATCCAAAAGTCGCGGTTTTTCACAATTCGCGGGTGCTCTAGGAACATAACCCCCACGAATTTTGGGGATGTACTGTATATTACTTGGATGGTTAGGTTGTGTTCTTTGCATAAATTTGCGAAGATATTGCAAATTGGAACACTGGGTAGGGATAATCATTACACTTGCATTTCGTATAATTTTGTCATTATATTAGGGCAATCAGCAGTGTAAGCTACCTGACAGACTTGCAAGTTAAATACAGAGGTATTAGAGCAGGGATACTGAATTCAATTTAAGAGGTCTGACCAAAAAAATTTTCTCCTATCAAAGGTCCAAACCTCATGTTTGTGCTATGGATCAGATCCCTATATATGTAGCCATTGAATGTCTATAAAAAAAAAAAAAAAGCTATAATTACCATAGCATTTCAAAGTATTTATTTTCAGTTTTTAGTAAGGATTTTGAACAGTGGACCCTTTGAATTTAATGGGCCTTGTATTTGTATGGAAAACAAGTAACAAACTTTAACATAACACATAAAACAAATAAATATTTAATATGTATATATTTAGAGGGAGAGAGAGATAAACAGTTAACATTTCTGGAATGTGATATTGGTTGGAAACACAAGGCTACAGTATATGATGAAACAACAGAACAATGGAATTCATACACTCAGCGGTTTGAGTATTTTGCACTGGCAAATCAAATTCCAGAAGATATGTTTTCAACTTTTTCGAGTGCGATAGGTACAAAAACTTTTTTA
The DNA here is from genome assembly GCF_900747795.2 of Erpetoichthys calabaricus. NCBI lineage: Eukaryota > Metazoa > Chordata > Cladistia > Polypteriformes > Polypteridae > Erpetoichthys > Erpetoichthys calabaricus. Next base: position 131,690,945 of record NC_041406.2, read on the forward strand.
TTGTGAATTTTAGTGCAGCCTGGTAATAAATCTTATGAAGACTGAAATGTCTTAAGATCACTATTCACCTAAGTCTTTAATCATTGCTGAGAGATTTATATTCCATATAAGGAATCAAGGTGAAGCTGAGTCTGTCTCACAGTTTTTGGCTGTTATCCAAGCACTGTGATCTTGGGCAATCATTGAATAACACCTTGCATGATAGACTAGTATGTAGTACGTGTAGCGAGACAATTTCAAAATGTTTTCTCACTGAAGCTAGACTAACATTGCAGAAAACCATTGATATTAATACATCTATGGAGGTGACAGCTAAAGATGCCCAGCAATTAAGTGCATCTACCCAAGTTCATAAGTTGTCTACTGCCTTTTAAAACAAGACGTCTGTTTGCAATTTGTGTTAGTGTTGTGTCAAAACTGTTCATCTAGCAAATTAATGCTGATGTGAATATTTACATTACAGAAATTGTGAGAAAAAATGACATTTTGAGAATGCTTGCTAAAATGATCAGTGACTAAGCCCTGTCTGAGGAGGTTGAAAAGCAGCAATACTTCAAGAAGGGAACTTCAGTTCCTACACTGTTCTGCCAGAAAGAGTAATGGTTTTTTTAAATGAAGCTTGCAGAGGACACATCATAGAGCATAACAGCTAGCTGAGGAAGGCAGTATCACAGTACACCACAAACAAAAAACAATATAAAAATACAAAGAGTGCACTCCAGTGCATGCAGAGTCCTCCACGTAAACCTTGAGCAACAACAGACAACTCCATACAGCTTCAAACATTATACTTAACCTGTTTAGCGCTAGACCAGAGTGTCACTCAGGCTGTAAAAATAGGGCTAAAAACATTAGTTCTGAGTGTCACTCAGGCAACAGTATGGACATGTCTCACATAAGACCAAAGGTGTACTTGGGCTGTAAAAGTTGTAACAGTATTAGTTCTGAGTGTTATTTGGGCCACAGTATAGGCATGTCTTGAGTAAGCGTCAGGCCCGAGCATTACCCGGGCAATGGTGTAGACACGTTTTCTCCTAGCCTGTTAACACTAGAATTACCAAAGCCTACGAAAAAACTCATAGATCTGTCCCACCTTAAATCGCTTTGCATCTCTCCATCAGCGTCTTTTGTCCTGTAAATATGTCGATAAGCAGCAAGCAGCCTGCTATCACATCCCCCCACCTGCAGCACAGTTTTCTCAGCTCAAGTCTGTTTACCTGCGTGTCAGTTGTATAGAGTGAAGTCAAGCAAAATGACACCTTTTATAAATACTGTGTCGTTATTTGGAACGCATGCATTTCATGTTTATGTAAACACATCGTTAAAACAGAAACGTTTCTCATGTTTTAGTAATAATTGACAAAATGTAGACCTGAAGTATATAATGTGTGAAGCCTGAATGTGTGGGATCGTGAACGTGACTAAGAGGGTAAAACTGAATAAAAAAAAAAAACAAAGCTAACCTTTACAAGTACCATAAATTTACACTGGCTGTTACAGACTGAAATCAAATGTATGTTTTTATTCTAAGATAGTAAGAATAAGAGCAGCTCGCTTCTCAAAACGGACTCGACCGGGGTCGAACCCATGAAGTTTTGGTTACCAGTCAACAGCTTATACCGTTGCGCCACCGAAGCGATCGTAGCAAATGCGTGTCACTGTCGCACCCTAACGCGGGTTCTTTTTCTGCAGTTATAGTCTTGAATAGAAGCGCACTTGTTCTGTTATATTTGTACCTTTTGTGAAAGTGATTCTTTGATATTTGTAATTCAGGCTTCACACAATATACACTTCATGTCTACATTTTGTCAATTATTACTAAAACATGAAAAACATTTCTGTTTTAACAATATGTTTACATAAACATGAAATGCATGTGTTCCAAATAACGATATAGTACAGGGTATTTATAAAAGGTGTCATTTTGCTTGACTTCTCACTCTATACAACTCTAAGCAACTGACACACAGGTAAACAGACTTGAGCTGAGAAAACTGTGCGGCGGGTGGGGGGATGTGATAGTAGGCTGTTTGCTGTTTATCGACACATTTACAGGACTAAAGATGCTGATGGAGAGATGCGAAGCGATTTAAGGTGGGACAGATATGAGTTTTTTCGTAGGCTTTGGTAATTCTAGTGTTAAAGAATAAAGTGGGAGCCTTACAAGATTATTTAATTAGTGGCATTGCCAGTATTCATTCTCCCAGCTAAGTTGAGCTGGAGTGTGGGCCATCTATTAACATCTTGTTCAATTTTGTCCATAGTACTTTCATAATTATATTAGAAGAGATGTTTATATTTACTTGTGTTGGTTATCCTCCGATATTATCAAAGAATAGCTATTCTATCTAATGTGATGTGCTAGAGAATTCACTGGAAAAAGCACACTTTCATCAGATTAATTATAAAAACGTAAATCCTATGACATTCTATTAAAATGTCTTAAGACTAATGGTACAGATAATTGTGGGCCTGATATATAAAGCATCATATCATCTGCATTAGGATTGTTGGGTTATGCCGGTACTGGAAAAGTACAAAAAAGCTCAAATTTTAAAATAGTGCGTTACCAGCAACTTAGGAATTTTAATACTGGAAATAAACATCAGCTTTACTGTCAATCCACCTTAAACCCCCTTTCCCTGTGGCACTCGATAGTATATAAGTGGAAAAATGTCCATTTTGTACACATAAGGACTTCATTGGAACCCGCCCGCTTATTGTTTCAATGTGTTTGCGAATTCATTAGCCCCCACCCTTCTTTACAGAGAAATATTTCTTTGACATAAGAGCTTAATGGGGGACTTTATTGTTTAGATGCGATCAGGTCTTGACTGATAGTTTATTGTTTAGATGTGATCAGGAATTAACAAGTACCCACATTTTCCCCAATCCAACCCCATTGCTTTGAAGATTGCACTATGGTTAATGCAAAATGCACTGGTGATAGTGGACACACTTGTTGAATATCTCATTTTAATTTGAAGTAATCTGAGCTTGTGTTATTACTGACTGCCCAGCCAAACTGAGCAATTGTAGGTGAATAGCCTTGGCAATAGAGATGATCAAGAACCTGATTGTCAATCTGGTTGAGCTTCAGCTAATCTGTGTGGAGATGGGCGAAACTTCCTGAAGAACAATCATAACTGCAGCACTCCATTAATCTGGAGTTTGACAGATTGGCCAGACGACACATGAAAGTCCACTTCTATATCACGGTATTTTTCAAAATTGTACCGGTTTCACGGTATTGGATGGAATTTTTTTCCCATGCATGAGTGGATGTTAACCACATTTTCCACTCAATTACTCGCTAAGAATAACCTATTCCACTGTCATGAGAATTGTACATTGTACAAAAAAGCATTTTAATGTGGTCACAAGTATTAATACAGGTTTGCATGGTCCCATAAAGTGGTAGCTTTCAAGGGGGTGGCACTAATGAAGAGAAAGAATTACATTGCATGACAGATGCAGTCAAAATATAAAGCTTTTTTTTTTTTTTAACAAAGTTTGTAAACAACTTAAACTAAAATTTTGACAACATATATTCAACCATCCAAAGAGGCATTTAGACTTAGTAAGATATCCAGAGGTGCTTGTCAAAAGTTGCATTGCACTGAACATGTCTTAGAAAAGGAATAAATAGTAAATATGTTTTGTAAACCAACTACACTTTGTTAATGTAAACAATCTCTGTCCACTGACACGTTAAAATGACTTTTTAAACAACTTCACCATCATTAAACTGCATAATATTTAAACTAATAAATAATAACAATAAAATAAATAATAGTGCAACTTCCAGTAATAATACAATTACCTCCAAGACTTCAAGCCCAGGTACATTACACAGTATTCACCAAATTAAAATAAAATAAAACAAGTACAACTTGGTGATGACATCTTTACCAACTGAACCATCATTAAGGCAAACTGCATTAATATGGACCTTGCTTCAAGCTAAGTGATATACATAAATAATAAAACTGCAACTTGCATTTATAATGCTATTTGTGGTATAGCCCTACGGAAGCGTATTAAGGCCACGGTGAAGAAAAAAAACAAATTATATGTTGAGAATAAAGTCGACATGTTGACTGTATTCTCGACATTTCCATTTTATTTTCATAGTTTATTTTGTCATTAAAGTAGAATGTCGTAAACTAAACTTCATCCTGTTTAATTTAATAGATTTTCTCAAACCCTGTCATAAGTTAATGTAGCACATTAAATGGTTTGTGCTAAGTGTTCCCCGACCCAGTTGTTAATCGCTACGTGCTTCTTAAACTGACTTCCTCTTGCTCTATGAGGAGGTGCAGGCAGCGATCGGCGCACAGAATACATTCACTTCATGATATTCCTGTTCTCTGAAAATGTAGAATGCTATGATAAATTTTCATGATGAAATGCATTAAAGCAGGTATTAAACATGCATGGTAGTGCTGCTCCCTCGCAGTATGGTGTCCCCAGGTGTACGTTCAATATAGAGAAGTTTATGGCAGGTGTGACGAGGCTCCAAAAAACTGCATGTATGAATGGGTATCACACAGGTTTAACTTAAATATTGTGTAAATGTTGGGTTCGTGATCTGGTGGTCGGAGACACGAACACAGAATTCAGTGGATGTTCTTCTGAGCGGGCTTTCTTTATTGCATGTGTGCTGTCTCTGTCTGACATAACAAACCCCCAGTTCCTAACCTTCCTTTTTCTTTTTCCACATAACCAATCACCACACAATAAATGTCTTTGTGAAATTAAAACTAGTTATAAACTTAGACCACGGAGTGTTCAGAACTGTAAAAAAAAATCTTCATTATACATGTTTAATTATGCCATCCATTCAGCGTTGCACCCATCCCAGCAAGCATTGTGTGCGACGCAGGAGCAAATCCTGAACAGGGCGCCAGCACATCACAAGATGAATACGAACAATACATACCCTAGCAGGGTCAGTACAGCATAACAAAATCCCACATCCTACATGACTTTGAAAAAAACAGAAGCACGCTGAGTAAACCCACCAGAAAAACATGCAAATTCAAGGCAGCGAACACCTGGGAACCCCTTGCTGCGAGGCAGCAGTACAACCTCCACACCACCATGCCCCCACATGATTAATACATGCTTTAATGCATTTCATCATGAAAATGATATCAAGTATTTATCTTAGCATTCTAAATGTTCAGGGAGCAGGAATATCATGAAATTAATGTATTCTGTGTGGTGGTGATCGCTGCCTGTGCCTCCTCTTAATGCAAGAGGAAGTTTAAGAAGCACATAGCGATTAACATTGCTTCGGGGAACACTTAACACAAAGCATTTAATGTGCTACATAACTTATGATGGGGTTTGAGAAAATCTATTAAATATTCATTTTAAGATGAAGTTTAGTTTACAATGTTCTACTTTAATGACAAGTTATGAGAATAAAATCAACATGTCGACGTTAATCTCGACATAAACGGCGAGAATAAAGTCAACACGTTGTCACACTATTACACAGTATCCAGGTACATTACACAGTATTGGGGGAAAAAAAAAATAAAGCAAGTACAACTTGGCTTGCAGTATTATCCAGTAGTATAGGAACAATATTCACACATTTGAACGTAATGGTTCACATACGACCTTTTGAAACAAAAGTAACTCCAGACACGGCTCCTTTTTTCAGCAAAAGTTCTTCTTTGTCATCATGTTCAACTTTATCGTCTGCTACAGCTTCAGTTTCAGAATGTTCTCTGTCCATTTTCATCATTCAATACCTCCATCAACGCATGTATTCCGCTGCATCCGTATTTAGCAGTGCAGCAGTGAAAAAGGTCCCCCCTTAAACAGTTTCCCGCTGCGCCACGTTCCGAACGTTGTTTAGGCTATTTAAACCGGTATTGCGGTATAACAAAAATCCTTATCATAACAAAAATAAAAAACAGTTTTTGGTATGAACCGGTATACCACCTAGCACTAGTCTGAGTAAACCAAGACTGAAATGATTGGCCTCCATTCTAAGCATCACATGTGATGGAAATCAGGTACCGCTCATCACCTGTGCAGTCCAATTCCAATGGTGGAGAATGGTGGTGGTAGTAACATCTTTCTGTGGGGTTGTTTTCAGAGGCCAGGACTACTGGAGAAACCCAAAAACAGCTGTCCACTGGCAGGCTCCATCCAACTTGACAGTTTCAAAGGATCTTCAGAGAAAAATGTCATAAAATCCCCAAATTCATATTTGCACAGGTTGTTGCATCATTGCTTAGAAGACTCTAGGCCATAATTGCTGCCAATGGTGCTTCAACAAAGTACCAAATAAAGGGTGTGAATATTTGTCAGTGTGATATTTCTATTTTTTATTTAATTTGCAAAAAAATCCTGAAATCCAATTTTGCTTTGTCTTTCTTTGGTGTTGAGTGGTGCATGATGAGGGAGAAAATTGATTTTAGGCAACAACATAAAATACGTAAAAATGGAAGGAATCTAAATACTTTTTGAATGCACTGTATATACGTATAATTACAGTATCTTTGGGGAGCATTCACAATTTTTTTTCCTGGATTGTTTCTCCAAGTGTATAATGCATTCAATCCGCAGCATACCTGTAAATTCAAGTATATTCTATGGCTCCCAATCACATCACTGCAGAGGAGTGTAGTGTAGTGCAGTGCAGTTTTTTTTTTTTTAATGTTGCATGATGTATATTTTCTGCTTGTGGATGCATGCAGACACACCAATCCCTAGAAAATTCACCTCTCTGTTTCCTGTCAGTGAGGCTGCACACATTCACACCCCAGGCACAGTTGAGGAATATATCCAGTATCCTATCTGTCCCCAAAGCATCTTTAGGACTGCAGCTACCATGATTATTACTGTAATTGGCAAATTGGATTTTGTGCACCAGAAAACATGTTATATGGCTCAACAAAATGTCTACATGTGATAGGAAATTACTCTAGTGATTTTTACTTTTTTATCTAGAGACTTACACGTATAGTTAGGCACCAAATGAGTGGCTGCTACACATGGAAAAAGCACATGAGTTAATGTGTATCTCTGCCTAAGCATAGGTATAAATCAGCCTTGCCCTTGTGCATTTATTGTTACACTTTAAAGCAGCGGTTCTCAACCTGTGGGTCGCGACTCCTTTGGGGGTCGAACGACCCTGATGGTCTTAGAAACTGAGACACCGCTCCTATATCCATCTCTCTCTGTGTGTCTCTCTCTAGCGTGCTCCTGTGTGTGTGCCTCTCTAGCGCGCGCCTGTGTGTGTGTATGCTTCTCTCTTGTGTGCCTGTGTGTGTGTGTATGCGCCTATCTCTCGTGACAATGGATCGTCTAGAGAAGAACGTTAAGAAAAGTAAATATAGTGAGGATTTTTTACAGTATGGTTTTACCTCAATAATTACAGCAGGAATTGAGAAACCGCAATGTGTTATTTGTTGTGAAGTTCTATCAGCCAAATCTATGAAGCCGAACAAACTAAAACACCATTTTGATAGCAAGCATCTGAGCTTTGCTGGCAAGGATACCAACTATTTTAGAAGCAAAGCTGATGTACTCAAAAAAGCCAGACTTGACACTGGTGGCAAGTACCACAAACAAAATGTAGCAGCCATTGAAGCTTCATATTTGGTGGCACTCAGAATCGCCAGAGCTATGAAACTTCACACCATTGCTGAGGATTCACTGTTGCCAGCGGCCGAAGACATTGTTTGAGTTATGATCGGAGACGAATTTGTTACGAAATTGAGTGCAATTTCCTTATTTAACGACACTGTCCGCAGAAGAATAGGTGACATGTCTGCTGATATTCTTGATCAGGTAATCCAGGAAATTAAATCTGCTCCACTTCCAATATTTAGCATCCAGCTTGATGAATCTGCAGACGTTGCAAACTGTTCAGTTACTGGTTTACGTGAGGTATATTAATGATGGCGACTTTAAAGATGAGTTTCTTTTTTGCAACCCTCTTGAAACGACAACTACTGCACGTGATGTATTTGACACAGTTGGTTCATTTCTGAAAGAGCATAAGATCTCTTGTGAAAAGGTTTGTGGTGTTTGCACAGATGGTGCTCCAGCTATGCTAGGATGTCGATCTGGATTTCAACATTTGGTACTGAATGAGTCACCAAAAGTCATCGGAACTCACTGTATGATTCATCGGCAAATATTGACAACGAAGACGCTGCCACAAGAGTTACAAGAAGTAATGAAAAGCATCATAAGTTCTGTCAATTTTGTAAAGGTGAGCACTTTAAACAGTCGACTGTTTTCGCAACTGTGCAACGAGTTGGATGCGCCGAACAATGCTCTGCTATTTCACACTGAAGTGAGATGGTTGTCGAGAGGAAAAGTTTTAAAACGTGTCTTTGAGCTTCGTGATGAACTCAAAACATTTTTTAATTAGAAAGCAAGACCGCAGTTCGAAGCACTTTTCAGCGACAAAAGTGAACTGCAGAAAATAGCTTACTTGGTTGACATCTTTGCCATCTTGAATGAGTTAAATTTATCACTGCAAGGACCAAATGCAACATGCCTCGATTTGTCTGAAAAGATCCGATCATTCCAAATGAAACTTCAGCTTTGGCAAAAAAAATTGGATGAAAATAAAATGTACTTGTTGCCTACCTTATCTGCTTTCTTTGAGGAACATGACATTGAACCAGACAAAAGGATTATGATGATAATTTCTGTGAAAGAACATTTGCACATGCTTGCAGACGAAATTTCATCGTACTTTACAAATCTACCTGACACCCCATTTGCACTTGCCAGAAGCCCATTCACAGTCAAAGTTGAAGATGTTCCTGAGACAGCACAAGAGGAGTTCATTGAACTTATTAACAGCGATGCAGCGAGAACTGATTTCTCTACAATGCCAGTTACAAAATTCTGGATCAAGTGTTTGCAGTCCTATCCTGTTCTGTCTGAGACTGTGTTGCGCCGCCTTCTTCCATTTCCAACAACATATCTTTGTGAAACAGGGTTTTCCAGCTTGTTGGTTATCAAGTCTAAATACAGAAGTAGACTTGTTGTGGAAGATGATCTTCATTGTGCTCTTGCAAGAGCCGAGAATTTCTGATCTGGTGAGAAAGAAGCAATCTCAACCTTTGTACTGACGTTGGCTTTTTACGCATACTGTTGCAAAATGTAGCAATGTAGTTTACTGTTGTTGTATTAAGACTGTTACCCATGCTACACCATGCTTCAAGACAAAATTTCATTTATTTGTAATTAGAAATAAATATTTCACAATATATAATTACATATTGTTTTTGTGATTAATCACTATGCTTTAATTATGTTCAATTTGTAACAATGAAAATACATCCTGCATATCAGATATTTACATTACGATTCATAACAGTAGCAAAATTAAAGTTATGAAGTAGCAACAAGAATAATTTTACGGTTGGGGGTCACCACAACATGAGGAAGTGTATTATTATTATTATTAAAGGGTCGCGGCATTAGGAAGGTTGAGAACCACTGCTTTAAAGTCACCCTACATTGTTATGAAGGTCTCAGTTGTTGTGCATTTCTGGGTTTTGTGTCTGGAGTCTACATTGTTATTCAGCTAGGTAAGGATAGATTCTGTACACATTTTATAAACTCTCCACAAAGAGAAACAAAAAACATGCAATACGTTTTCTAGAAGAGCAGTAGATAGTAGCTCTTTGTTGAATTTCAAATCTTGATTTGACAACATCTTTTTTCTAAAGTTAGCATATTAGTGAGCAGAACATACTTACAGACCATTTATGATCTCTTGGGTCATGTGACAAACTATCAAATGGACTTTTCAGTCACTTTTAACTGCCTAATGCAGTTTTACAGGTTCCCGACAGGACTGTAGCCTTTCAGTCTGTCAAAATGGAGTCTGCAACCTGGAGTAGTTCGTGAATGGTTTAACAGTGGTACTTTGTGCACTCTACAGTTTAAAGACACAGGTAGTCAAAAAAGAAAACATAATGTTCTTCTGTTGTATGTTAGTTGCCATGAAAGGCTCCATAATTACACATTGTTATGAATGTGGACAAAAGATACACAAAATTAAAAAATCATCTGTTACTTCCATAATGCATTCCCTTCTAATTTTTAGGATGGGGCAAGTTATAAATTTGAGAACAAATTTAGAGACAAGATGATGCAAGCACATCTTGGCAGCTGGAAAGACATCTCCAAAGGTTATCATTTTTGCAGTGTTTTTTAATGCTCAATGGTTCTTCGGTACAATACAATATGTTTTACTTTTGAACAGAAAATTTAAACGCAGACGACAAAGAACTGTAAAATACAGTAACAAAGGACAAAAATTAATCCAAAATATCAAAATTAAACTAATAAACTATTAATTTACAAATAATATAAAATTAGATATTATGTTTTTGTGCTTATATCATCCCAGTTTCGTCACAGTTTTACTTACATGTTTGGAAGTATATTTGCATTTTCTTATTCATGTTGTGTATTGGTGATACTTATACTCTGATTTCTTACAAGTATTTTTTTTTATTTACTTATCCAGCTAGTTGGGGCACAAGATAGCGATGTTGATATGTGGATATCATTGTAAAGCTTTTAGTTTGCATGATGTTAGATGGTTGAAGAACGGCGACTGAATCTAGATAACATCATTCTTGTCAAAAAGTAACAATGAGACTATCATATTACCATACCAAATTACTATAGTCACTCTGACTAGTGCACAAAATGCTGAAAAGCAACATTTACAAATATATTAGTTTAGACTCCTTTCATTATAGACATTTCCAAAGTTTAGAAAACACTATGAACGTCTGAAATTCAGGTGAGCTATTCATTAACAAATCGCAGTGTCACAACCTTGTATTAAGCATATCAGACTCATTGTACTGATGTGACTGCTAGCTAAGGGCCCATTTTGACATGACATTGAACTTGTTTATTTTTAGAAACTTTTATTCCTCATAACCAGTTTTCTAGTTTTTTATTGAAAACCCCTGCCCTTTTTTCCTGACTGATCTACATTTTACTTTTTAATTTTTATTTATGTTAATTCATTTAAATTTTAATGTGTTTGTTTATCCAATCAAATAGATCATGAACACTAATTCTATTTGCTTCATTAACATATTTTCTATAGCCTCATCCTGATGCGGACAGCACTTTGGTAAGCCCAGAGTCATCCAGGATCCTTAATTCTGCTTCCAGTTTAACCAGTGTGAGCAATCCAGAGGGTAATTCTGCTGGATATTGCAAAGAAGAAGGAAAGGGAATTGATTCAGGGTCTTTTGTGGGTGAGCAAACATAATTATTTTGAAATTACATTTCAAAATTTTGTTAAAATACATTTTTAAAATGTGGAGTCAATACTTATAGTGACTGCAATTGAAACAGTATCATTATGTTTAAATTGATTTGCTTTATACTGTGTATCTAACCATACTTCAGAAGAATTTTATAGTGAAATTATATAGCTCATTTGTATGCATTCTTTTCAAGACTTAAACAAAATAATAAATTGCTTGCTGATTATTTTCAACATCTGTTTATTTTCCAAGTCTATTTATTCAGGATGGAACTTTTGGGCAGCTAGAGCCTGTCAGGGTAGCATTTACTGTATTACAACTTTTATTCAAAACATACATAGAGAAATACCACCTTTATAATGTAAATTATTATTTGTATTATTGATCCCTGTAGAAAAGGATTATTGTTTAGCTGTAACATTACCAAAATTTGCTGTCCATTAATTTTCAATAATTTTATCATATTTTAGCTCAATTGGTATGGTATAACTCATACTAGTATCATTGGATTATGCATGCCAATTTTATTTTTTTGCAGTAGAATGTTGTGTTATTTGTTTCTGCTTAGGAGGAGAGAGGCATACATATTCAGGTTGTTGGAATTCTTACAAGCAAAATTAGCCTAATTTGCATAACAAAATCAAGCAGTTGTTGGTGAGGGAAGGTATAGGCAGTCGTGAAATTACAGCTGTAGTAAATGTGTCATGGCATCCTGTGTATTCCGTAAACTTTGCAATCATATAATTATTTTATGTACCATATATATTTTATTTCTCTTGTTATTATTAATTTCATTACTTCCTTTTCTTGTTGTTTTTTATTATTATTATTATTATTATACTGTTTGTGAAAAAAATATTTAAGGCTATGCCAGGAGAAACACTGATAAAGTTTTGTTCTCAGAGTGTTTCTAATGTGGCAGCAAGCTGAAGCTCTTCATTGAGCACTAATTGATTCAACATACCAAAACAGTATTATCTAAGTAATAAAGTATTACTATTCCCTGGCATTTGAGACTCCACATCCACTAAACTCTGAACACACTGGAGCACCATAGCTATTGACCTGTCAAATCCTGGTACTTCTGAAATGGGGCCCTCCGCAACCTTCCACTCTCCAAACTTCCGCACTTTCCAATGACACCCTGAGAACATAATGACCAAGGCACAGAAAGCACCTCAATTGTGTTCATCTCTTTTACTCATCAGCTTTTATTGGGGATCTTTTAGCAGAGGCTGATATTGGATTTGTATACTGAAAGATTCTTTAATATGAGCTAGATAAAAATATTATTTACATCGTTGTCGAGAGGAGAGAGAAGTATCTAACAGCAACCTTGACAATATTTATTTACTGTAGTTATCTTCTCAAATCATGCAGTGGACTATCTTAAACAATTCTTTATTACAAGTTAAGTATAAATATCAGTGTTGTAATTGATTTTTGTTGGTGTTAACGTTATTTTGTCATTGTGTTATTGAATTTGGACGGTAATCAGAAAGCCTTTCCAAAATGTTATTCCTGGCCCCAAACCTGGTCCATCTGTTAAGATAACTCTCCCTGCTGGACACAGAAAGGTAGCACAAGAGTTTGGTCCTGCAGTTCCATGAGTAAAAAAGAAAGCTGCATACACATTCCCAGTGTGGGAGATGTAGTACCTTCAGAGGGCAGCAGCAAAGCATAAGAGTAACCAGGGAGAAAAGATGTGATCTTCATCCACACCAGTGGATGGCTTTAAACAAGTCTGTTTTAAGAAAAAAAACATTGATCATAATACAGTTTTTCAGGAGAATGAAGCAGCTCATCCTTGATAGAGGGCAGAATATGAGCCACAGTTAGAATTGTAAATGATTCTACCCCATTGATTTTGAAATTATTTCTAACCATGGGTGTAGGAAAATGGAGGTGTTTCCTGAAGTTTACTGCTATTTCCACAGTTTTCAAAGTATTCAGGTGCAGATGTTTGACATCTACCAATACCAGTAAGCAAGCCAATCCTCTTCCATCTTATATACTGTCTTGTCCAAATCACTATTGGATCAATAAGGGCAGTGTTGTCTGCAAATGTCACCAATTTTATGTACAAGTTACTGGTGGAGAGGAGACAGAAAAGACCTTTGAGTGGACCCTTTGCTCAGGATCAGGCACTATGATTGATGTTTACCTAGTTTCACTGTCTGATGTCTGTTTCTCAGAAAGTCAAAATACGTTAACATGTGACATAATCAAAGTTCATTTTTAAATGTTTCATATAGAATAGCACATCTGAGAAGGAGAAAATGATGAGAATTATTTTGTATGTTTTCTTTATTACATAGCCCAGTGCCATTAATCTGTAATAATTATATGTGCATGTGTGTATATTTTATGTAAGGTTCAATTGCAATTTAAATTGAGCATAATTTGCACTGTTTCATCCCTGTTACCTTGGATTTGAATGTAGTCAGTGTCTCTCTTGAGGTAAAAGTCTTAAAAGGATTGCAAAGAATGGTGGTATCAGAGAGGGTATCTAGCCTTAACATTTTTGCTCCATTACCCCATCTTCATAATGAGTCATAAAAATGAGAATTACAAAGTGCCCCCATCTGCCTATGTTAAACAGAAAGTTGGGGAACAAGGGGCTGAGTTAGCAATGGGTGAGCTGGGGGAAGCGAAGTGGGAGTTGGGCTAGGCATGTCAGATGGAACATTGACACAATGACTGTGTCGGTTTTATTCTCATTTCAATTCTGGCTTTTATCTCACAGATCATCATAGTTTTTAAGGAATATCTATTTAATATTTAAGCACTGCACTTTTGGACACTGTTGGTTTGACATTGTTTTAATAAAAGCACTGTATCACTTTTCCACCTACCCTTTGCTACTTATGTGTCCTCATTTGCCCAGCTCATCTTGGTAATATTATCGACAGAGGTGGGTTCAAGAGGCTCCCTGAAGGAACTGGTAGTGTGGAGCCAACCTGCATCCTCACAAGATTCCATTCCATGATCACTAGGATATTTTGATGAAAATGGCAGTAATTTCAGGTGCCGCAAAAGGACACCATGGAGAGAAAAACAATTAGAAAGGATTAGAGCAGCCAAGCACAATGACATAAAAAAGCAAAGATTCATTAGCAACTTTAAAAGAAATATAATGCTCTATTAATAACATCTTATGTAAATTACAAAATGTAATTTAAACGCCAAGGCTGGTGGAGCATATGTTATGGGCTGGATTGCTTTTTGAATTCCTTAGTAGTCTTAATAATTTCCTTTTTGCTAAACAGCATGGCTTCAGTTTGTACTTACAACAGTGCAGTTCAGCATAATAAACATTAATGTAATCAGTTGGAAAATGTTTTTGCACAATTTTGTATCTGTTTTAATCTAAGCTATTAAATATTAGGTTTGCAACCATTACTTTAAATATTGCATTAATCTAAACAGTGCTGACTAGTCACACACATTTAACATTCTTGTTTATGTATAGCTGAAATCCTATTTTCGTTCTTTATACACCCATCACTGATGAATTTGACCAGCATAAGGTTATAGTACAGTACAATGAATAGAATATGACCAAATTCTATGACTATTTTATACTTTAACATCTATCTATTTACTGAACCAGCATAATCAAACTTCACTGTCTTAAGGACTCTGTAGTCTTACATTAAAGCAGGATACAAACATGTATGGAAAACCACTCCAAAGCAGGTACACTGTCACAAATATACACCCCTACTCATTCTTATTGTACTAATTTAGGGTCACCAGCTAATCCAATACACCCATCTTTGGGCTGTTGCAGGAAAGCTCAGGTATCTAAAAAGAAATAATTCAGCCAGTGGAAGAAAGTTAAAGAGACGATGATTAGGCAAAGATCTGAACTAATCCTTCATGTAGCTATGAAACAGCCGCAGTAACCAATGTGCCACCCTGTCTCTGTAGCTTTACATGTTGAAATGGGGTATCATTGTGTTTTCTACATATACTAATTCATGTTTTAAATAAATTATAGTCTTGCTGTCATTCACCAGTAGGCACTGTAGATGCGGTGCAAGGAATCAAAGTACTGAATGAAGCTAACAGCAGTAAACTGTATGGAGTAACCAGGTTTGTATGTCTGCAGACCCAGGGTGCTTGACAGGGACATAATCATTGTCAAACTTAACACTTTTCTGCATTCCCAGAGTGAACTAAACTGATAAACTGATATTTTGGTTGTGCTCTATAAAACCAAGAACAGTAGTTAATAGGTTTAAGCAGTGCTGTGGAGTCGGAGACAATTTTGGGTACCTGGAGTCGGAGTCGGCAAAAATGTATCAACTCCTAATAAATTTAAATTGTAATGGAAAAAAATGCAGCAAGTTCAAATGTCCCATTTCACAAACAATAGTCATAATTAAGTACTTCTCTGATGTAAGAATAAAGCCCAGTGCATAGTTGTGTTACTACTAGTGTGAAGTTAAGCTGAGCTATTATACAACCTGACATTCACATATTGTAATCTGGATTATGGTACATTACAAAAAGTGTTCATTTTATTTCACATATAATGTGTTTAACAAGTTAATTTGAGTGTAAACAAGTGTAATGATGTAGGTGGAGGTGTGTGCTATGGCCTGATGTGTGTTCAGGGGTTCTTGTCTTTTGTTTAAACTGGCCAATATGGTAGAGAGTCAGCTTCCTAGCCAGTAGTTCTGTGGTTAAATGATGTGTATGTTGCCTTCCTTCAATCAACATGGAAAATACATTAGCATATTAAATGCAAAGGAGTCGGAGTCAGAAGTACCAGAAACTAAGGAGTCAGAGTTGAAGGATTTATCTACCGACTCCACAGCCCTGGATTTAAGGCATGTCAGATGTGCTATGTCAGCCAGACTTGTCTGTTATTGTCAGACATACTGTTACTGTTATACTATATTAAAACCTACATGAGAGATATGGCATATGATGTAAATGTTCATGTAGCATAACCATTAGGTGATATAATTCTCTTCTGTTTGTCCATAAATACTTGTGTTAAAACTACCTAGACCATTAATACTTTTGTTAAACCCCTATATATAATTATTCTCCAATCAAATAAATTTGACTGGTAAATCAAGAGCTTTGTCTTCTGACTCTGCTCCTTCTTCACCACTATGGATTGGTATAGTGTCAGCTCTTGGCACACAGCTGTCTTTTGATCTTAACATCCATTTTCCCCTTACTCATGAACAAGACCCCCACACAATCCTTCAAGGAGCTTGGTCATAAGCCTTCTCTAAGTACACAAAACACATGTAGACTAATTGAGCATACTACTGTGCCCACTCAAGGATCCTTATGAGTGTAAAGAGCAGGTTCACAATTCCACAGCCTGGACAGAATCCACGTTGCTTCTCCTGGATCTGATGTTCCATGACTGCATGGAATCTCCTTTCCATTACCCTGGCATAAGCTTTTCCAGGGATGCTGAGAGGTGTGATCCCCGATAGTTTTTTTTTTTTTTTAAATAGGGACCACCATCCTGGTCTGCCACTCCGGGGCCACTACTCCCAACAACTATGCAATATAGAAAAAACATGTCAGCAATTATAACACAACAGTGTTCAAGTCCTTCACCATTTCTGGGCAAATCTCATCCACTTGTGGGAGCTTGCCTCTGTGGATTTGCTTAACTACCTCAGTGTCCTCCCTCAGGGAAATGAGCATTGAATCCCCCATTAGCTACTAGCTCTGCATCTTCCATGGAGGGTTATGTCCACCAAGTTCAGGGGCTACTCAAAGTGTTCCTTCAACCACCAGACTACTTTCTCTGTCCGGGTCATCATGTGTCCATCCTTGCTGAGAACAGCCTAAGTGAAGCTCTGCCTTCCACTTCTGAGTCACCCAATGTTTTGCCAGAACCTTTTTGAGCCAGAACGATTGTCGCTTTCCTTGGTCTCTCTGAAATCCTACTAACCCAGGTTTTTGCTTCACTGATCGTCAAGGCCCACAGTCCTTTTGGCCTGCTGCTACCCTTCTGCTGTTTTGGTAGTCTGCCATGCCAACCATACATGGAAGGCCTTCTTCTTAAGCCTAATGGCATAACTCACCTCTGGTGTTCACCATTGGATTCTTGGGTTGCCACATTGAGAGGCACATATGGCCTTCAGACTGCAGCTCTTTGCAGCACTTCCTTAATTGAGGCTTTGAACATGGTCCATTTGGACTATATGTCCCCTGCCACCCAGTGATGTGGGAAAAGCTCTTTTGGAGGTGGGAGTTTAAAACCTTCTGGACCAGGGGCCTCTCCCATATCTTCCCACTCCACCCTCACTACTCGCTTGGGCTTTCCAGTTCTGCCAAGGCACCTCACCACCAGGTGGTGATCCACTGACAGCTCTGCCCCTCTCCTCACCTAAGTGTCCAGAACATACAGCTACAAATCTGATGATGTGATTATAATATCTATCATAGATCTTTGGCCAAAGGTGTCTTGG
Organism: Erpetoichthys calabaricus; assembly: GCF_900747795.2. Classification (NCBI taxonomy): domain Eukaryota; kingdom Metazoa; phylum Chordata; class Cladistia; order Polypteriformes; family Polypteridae; genus Erpetoichthys; species Erpetoichthys calabaricus. The sequence goes on from NC_041406.2 coordinate 131,708,685, forward strand.
TACCAAGTACACTTATGAACAACCATATGTTCAAACATGATGCTACTTATGGACAAACCATGCCCAGTTCAACAACAAAATACCACTCCGGTTTAGATCTTGTAACAGATTAGGTCGCTCTCGCTCCCTTGAACCCTCAGACCACACGTCAGACACCAGATAAAAGTCCAATAATAATATTTATTGTTATAAATAAGTGCACAAAGCACCCTCCTCTCCACTATACTTCAATAAACAATCAATAATCAAATAAACAATCCTCCAATCTCCCAGACGCTTAGCCACCCTCCCTCCCAACTCAGCTCGAAGTCTGGGATTTCCCACAGTCCTTTATAGTCCTTGACCCGGAAGTGCTTCTGAGCCCTCAGTCCATGTGATTATCCAGCACTTCCGGGTCAGGCAAAAACTTCTCTTTTTTCTTCAGCCCGGAAGTATATCATTTCTTCCATTCCCATGACTTGGAAATACTTCCGGGCTATACGGAAAATATAAATCCCTGGGCCTCCCTGCAGCGACTCCTGGTGGCCCCCATGGTATCCAGCAGGGCTGTGCATTAAAACTCCAATGTCCATGAGGCCCTGCTGGAATTCGGGGCACCTCCATGTTGCAGGGAGGGCTCCATCTGGCAGTCTGGGGGTATTGGCCGGGATGAACGGCTGGCCATATCCCACAATTTAGACAGTCGTTTCTCATAATCTTGCCTCCTCACATGTCTCCATCATTACACACGTGGATGTTGAAGTTGCCCAGCTGAGACTCTTTTCAGGATTCCCCCTAGGCAGTCCAAGATAGACTGGTACTCCAAGCTAACATTTGGTGCATAAGCACATACAGTAGCCAGAGTTCTCCCCTCTGTGACCTTCACTCACACAGAGGCAGACCTTTCATTAATCAGGACAATCTCCAAAATGGCATCAACCAGACAGGGACTCAATACGAAGCCCACTTCCTACCAATACTCTCTTTGTCAGACCCCCTCACTTGGGACCAATTTGTCTTGAAAGACCCTATCAGGAGCTTCTGCTTCTGCAATTAGGTGGCAGTTCCAGGAGAGCAATTTTATTATGTACCTTAACTCTTAACTGCAAAAAATACAACCCATAGGCCAACTTTCAGTGTGTATTTTATATACCATCATTAAATGTATCCACCACTAGTCTTTGCAAAGCACTAGTAATTTAGATTGAAATTTACATAGCATAAAGATATATTTTTGTGAATAAATTATTGGGTTAAGCAAATAAATATGAGAAATGTGCAATTGCAACTAATTTTGAAGAAATAATAAATGAATAAAAGTACCCCCCACTCCAACCGATAATAAACACACTTTCAGTTGTACCATTATTGAACCTTAATTAACTAATTGAATAGGCTAACATCAAAATCTTGTACACTGTTGAACCCAACCTTATGAAACCTTTATTTAATTGATGACATGAGCATATATGGAGATTAAGAGACTCGAACTTCATAAATATCAATTTATTGATACTTATCAAATCTGAAATTTTGAAGCGATAACCAATATTCATTTTCCATATTATCAGTTCCATTTGTATCAGATACACTTTTCTACTCGCTCATTCCTTTGACAGTGAATGCAGACCCACAGACTACCATACACGCACACTATTCTACTGTATTCATTCACTGTACTGCTGTTCAAAATTAGCTTTTAACTTTTAATGTAGAAAAAAGAAAATCAGATAGGGGTGTCAAATTAGCCAAAAATTAAGATTCACATAATAATAAGTTGTCAGAAGAACGACCAAAAGACATCGAGAAGGTTTGGGGCAGCCACCCATTTAATCCATTACGGCTGCAAAAGCGATCAAAATTGGCATACATGTTCACACCACTGAGTCCAAAACAGAACTGACTTCTAGGTAGCAAGATGGCAGCTTTAAAGGCCAGTAGCGGAAGTGATGTCATCCCGACCGGAACCAGAAGTGACGTCAGTGGCTGCCCCAGAGCCGTGTGGGATTTCCCTAGAATGGTCTGCAAAAGATCGAGAGGGAAGATTAGTGCACTCCGCCCCCCCCCCCCTGGTCTGGCATGGAACTACCTGTATTTAAGCCCTTTAGCTGTCTCCTAAACACACGTGTGTGACAGGGCCCCCCCCTTAGCCCAGACCCGTCGGGTCGGGCGTCCTGCACCAAGAGGTCGTGAACACGGGAGAGAGCGTCGGCATTGGCATGTAGAGAACCCTTCCGATGAATGAGCGAAAACTTGTAATGTTGCAAATCGAGGAACCACCTCGTGACTCGCGGGTTAGACTCTTTGTGTAGGGCCATCCACTGTAAAGGGGCATGGTCCGTGACTAGAGTAAACTCCCGACCCAAGAGGTAGTACCTCAACTGTGTGATCGCCCACTTAATCGCAAGAGCCTCCCTCTCCACTGCCGCGTATCTGGTCTCCCGATCCAACAGTTTCCGGCTCAGAAACATGATGGGGTGTTCAGCACCATCGACACTTTGGCTCAGCACTGCCCCTAGGCCTGTGTCCGAAGCGTCCGTCTGGAGAATAAAAGGCCGTGAAAAATCAGGCGCCTTTAACACGGGTGCCGACGTCAGGGCCCTTTTTAAGTCACTGAAGGCTGCCTCAGTCATATCAGTCCATACCACAGTGTTAGGAGCCCTCTTCTTTGTCAAATTAGTCAAGGGCACGGCTCTCTCTGAAAAACGTGGTACAAACCGGCGGTAATACCCCGCTAATCCGAGAAATGCCTGGACTTGCCGCTTGGTTCGCGGACGGGGCCATGTCAAAATGGCTTGTATTTTAGAGCACTGTGGCTTCACCGTACCACGACCCACCAGGTAGCCCAAATACTTGGCTTCCTCCAATCCAAAGAAACATTTCTTTGGGTTGATACGAAGACCGGCTTCTCCCAATGTCCGTAACACGGCTCCAACTTGCTGTAGGTGTTCCTTCCAGGTGCTGGAATAGATGACGACGTCATCCAGGTAGGCAGCACTATACGTGTTAATGGGGGCGGAGCACTTTGTCCACCAGACGCTGGAAAGTTGCAGTAGCCCCATGTAACCCGAATGGAAGGACACGATACTGCCAGTGCCCACTAGGGGTGCTAAACGCGGTTTTACCCTTTGCGGAGTCCGTTAAAGGAACCTGCCAGTACCCTTTGGTCATGTCAAGTGTGGTCAAGTATTCTGCCTGTCCAAGCCTCTCAAGGAGGTCGTCCACTCGAGGCATGGGATAAGCATCAAATAGTGAGACCTGATTAAGTCGACGGAAGTCATTGCAAAACCTCCAACTTCCGTCGGGCTTAGGAACCAAGACAATTGGGCTGGACCAGGGACTATGACTCTCCTCTATGACTCCTAGATCCAGCATGCGCTTGATTTCCAGTTCCACTTCTGCTTTCTTTGCCTCGGGAAGACGGTACGGGCGTTCTCGGACTATGACCCCGGGTTCAGTCACTATGTCATGGGCAACCAGAGAAGTCCTTCCGGGGATTTCGTCAACCACCTCCGGGACGGACGAGATAACTATCTCTAGCTCCCGCCTCTGTCGGTTATTTAAATTAGACCCGAAGTTAAGGGTATTACTTTGAGCAAAAAGGGAGCGGTGCTGGCCGGAGGTGGGATCAGGGTCCCGTTCCTTCCACGGTTTCAGCAGGTTCACGTGATATATCCGCTCTCTCGGTCGACGATTGGGTTGTTTCACCAAATAGTCGACGAGCCCCTTTCGCTCTTTAACTTCGTATGGCCCTTGCCAGTGGGCAAGTAGCTTAGAGTGGGAGGTGGGAACCAATACCATGACTCGATCCCCCGGCTGGAACTCCCGGAGTGTCGTGCCACGGTCGTAGTAGTGGGCCTGTGCTGATTGCGCCTCTTGCATGTGACTTTTTAATATGGGTCGAATCTTCGCAAATCTATCGCGTAACTGTGCGATATATTCCAAAATATTAATTGTGGGAAGGGCCTCTCCTTCCCAACCTTCCTTTAGAATGTCCAATATGCCCCGGGGTTGTCGCCCATATAACAATTCAAAGGGTGAGAACCCCGTTGAGGCTTGCGGGACTTCCCGGTAGGCAAAGAGTACGAGGGGGAGGAGCTGATCCCAATTCCTCCCATCCCCGCTGACCACCTTACGAAGCATCTGTTTGAGAGTCTGATTAAATCTCTCTACTAAACCATCGGTTTGAGGATGATACACCGCGGTTCTCAAGTGCTTTATTTTGAGTAGCTTGGCCGTTTCCTTGAACGTCTCCGAGGTAAACGGCGTCCCTTGGTCCGTAAGGACTTCTTTAGGGATTCCAACTCGCGCAAAGACCTCCATCAGTGCCCGTGCGATTGCTTTAGAATTAGCTGAGCACAATGGGACAGCTTCTGGATATCGGGTTGCATAATCCACGAGGACTAATATATATTTATGTCCTCGGGCCGAGGGTTCCAGGGGTCCCACTATGTCGACCCCTATCCTTTCAAAGGGAACATCAATTAAGGGGAGGGGAACGAGAGGAGCACGGTCCCTCCTAGGAATTTGCCGCAGCTGACATTCCGGGCACGAAACACAGAAGCGGCGAACCTCCTTGTTAATTCCCGGCCAATAAAAACGGAGCTTAATACGCTCTAAAGTTTTTTCGGTGCCCAAGTGGCCTCCTAGGAGATGGGCGTGCGCTAACTCACAAACTTGCCACCGGAAAGTTCGTGGAATTAGCAGCAACTTCTGCACTCCCCCCTCGTGTTCACTGACCCGATATAATAAGTCATTTTCTAACACAAAGTGGGGTCCTTGTGGCATGGGCTGATTGGTGCGTTGGCCGTTGGCGAGGACTACTACATTCTTCGCAAACTTAAGGGAATCATCATTCCACTGCTCCCTTCTAAATGAGGCCGGTGTTTGTCTGAATTGAAAGCTCAGATCTGAGAGAGGGTCTGGGCTGACCTCAAGGGGCGGAGAGTCGTCCCGCTCTGGTGAGGTGCGGACTGATGACGTATTCGCCCGCGACGGGCCGGGAAGCTCTCCGTCCTCCTCGGGGTTTCCCATATCTCTCTCCACCGGCTGCGTACACGGTGTGGAGACAACCTGAGACGGTGTATTCCCATCGGTTACTAGGCCTAATTTTGAATAAGGCGAGATCAGTACTGCACCGCTTTTAATGTCAGACCAGTCCCGCCCGAGAATCACCGCACACGGTGGATTTGGATGTACAGCCACAACGAGTTTTCGTAGTATTCCTCCGTGGCAGATGAAACACCGGGCGGAGTCATAGGCGTGGACATCTCCGTGTACACAGGTAATTCTGGTCTTTGTTTTTAACCACTGTCGCGGTAGTACATATCGGCAATCAACAACAGAAATGTTGCTGCCGGAATCAAATAAGGCTTCTACCTTGTGGCCATTTACTATGACCTCACCTTTATGAGCCAAAGCCAGGGGGTTTGAAAGCGCACACAACCCATCCCTCTCTCTCCACTTACATTCCGCCTCGCCTCCGAGCGAGGACCGCGCCCGCGGGATCGGGGACTCCGATGCAAACTCCGGTGTATGTCGAGAGGGCAGTGTAAGAGGGACGTAATCTCTACGGCTTCTACTTAAGGACCGTTCAGCCCTCTCAAATTGCGAGGCTGCCCTAGATGTTTCTATGAGCTCAATGAGCTCGTTTATATTTGCAAATTCTCCCCAGACCGGCTGGGCGAAATGCTCTGGCAGGCTATTTATGAACAAAAAACAGGTTATTTTTTTCACTACCTGGAAGGTGGTACATTCAGCGGGCCTTAACCAGCCGGCCACCTCTTCCCATAGAAGGTCTAGCTGTTCTTGGGTAGACCGTTCAGGGTTAAACCTCCAGTTTTTAATTTTCTTCACCTGCTGGTCTGGGGAATGTCCACCTTCCTCTGGGACCTTAGCCCCGGTGGAACGGACAGCTCTCTCCTCCGAGAGAGCATAATAAGTCCCCATCGTATCCCCCATAGAGACCAGCCCACGTCTGTGTGTCCCAACGACACTCTCCCTATTCAATTGAGGTGACCCAGAAATAGACAAAGGGAGCGGAGTCTGCACCGGTTCTTTCCGAAACCCGAGACGCACTCCCCACCCGAAAGCTCGGCCCAGGTACTCTCCCACCTGGACATGATTCAGGTCCGGTCCCGTTCTCTTCAGGGATTCCTCCATCCTGCCTACTACGCCACTGTCAGAAGAACGACCAAAAGACATCGAGAAGGTTTGGGGCAGCCACCCATTTAATCCATTACAGCTGCAAAAGCGATCAAAATTGGCATACATGTTCACACCACTGAGTCCAAAACAGAACTGACTTCTAGGTAGCAAGATGGCAGCTTTAAAGGCCAGTAGCGGAAGTGATGTCATCCCGACCGGAACCAGAAGTGACATCAGTGGCTGCCCCAGAGCCGGGTGGGATTTCCCTAGAATGGTCTGCAAAAGATCGAGAGGGAAGATTAGTGCACTCCGCCCCCCCCTGGTCTGGCATGGAACTACCTGTATTTAAGCCCTTTAGCTGTCTCCTAAACACACGTGTGTGACAAAGTATATATTGAAATAGTCTCAGAACGTCTCTTAAATACTGTACTATATATTCATCTGAACAACATGCTTTTTTCATATCCCTACTCATTATTGTTCATTTTTTTTATTTTTTGCTCACAGTATGTCTACAAAGTTTGACCTGCTTATGTTTAGTGAACAGTTCCTTAAAAGAAGCAGATGAAAGCTGCAGCATAGAAGCAAGTGTTACACTAAAAAACATTTCTTCAAAAAAATGGTATTCTCTGAGCGCATAGACTAATATAACAAGAAAAAGCAGAACAGGATGTTATGAAGATCACTGTGTCCCATGGAATCAGTACATCTTTTAAATTAGGGCAGGCATGTTATGGTGTGATTCCTAATTCTCTTTGTGCTTGTGTACTTTTGCTGACCGTTTCCTTTTAATTTAATGCACACTATGTGCCAAATGCAGTTATGTTGGCAAAGTGAACATACAGCCGCCTTTTGCTTGAACAGTCTGCATTTTGTGTTTACAAGTGCATTATGCATTATTTTTGTTTTAGTGGGGTGGTCTTTCTTTGGAAGTTGATGCTAATAAGGGCCTAATTACACCTACTGTAAGTATTTTCCTAGTGTTTTAGTGTTAGGCCAAACTGCTTGAAAATTTATTTGCCATTATTGTCAGACATGAAAGCCTTTTAGCAGCAAGCAGTGTAGAAAACACATGCATGCAGCAGTTTTCATGCATTGTCAGCCAAACGCTTGTTTCTTTGAAATTTATGATAACGTTCATAAAATCAGAATCAAAATTCACTTTATTGGCCAGGTATACTAATATACAGTCATATGAAAAAGTTTGGGAACCCCTCTTAATTCATTGGATATTTGGCAAGTTTGGGAACCCCTCTTAATTCATTGGATTTTTGTTTATCATTGACTTAGGTTTCAAAGTAGCAACTTCCTTTTAATATATGACATGCCTTATGGAAACAGTAGTATTTCAGCAGTGACATTAAGTTTATTGGATTAACAGAAAATATGCAATATGCATCATAACAAAATTAGACAGGTGCAAAAATTTGGGCAACCCAACAGAGGTATTACATCAATACTTAGTTTAGCCTCCTTTTGCAAATATAACTGTCTTTAGACGCCTCCTATAGCCTTTGATGAGTGTCTGGATTCTGGATGGAGGTATTTTTGACCATTCTTCCACACAAAATCTCTCCAATTCAGTTAAAATTGATGGCTGCCAAGCATGAACAGCCAGCTTCAAATCATCCCATAGATTTTCGATGATATTCAAGTCAGGGGATTATGATGGCTATTCCAGAACACTGTACTTCTCCCTCTGCATGAATGCCTTTGTAGATTTCGAACTGTGTTTTGGGTCATTGTCTTGTTGGAATATCCAACCCCTGTGTAACTTCAACTTTGTGACTGATGCTTGAACATTATCCTGAAGTATTTGTTGATATTGTGTTGAATTCATCCGACCCTCGACTTTAACAAGGGCCCCAGTCCCTGAACTAGCCACACAGCCCCACCACATGATAGAACCTCCACCAAATTTGACAGTAGGTGTTCTTCTTCCGCCATGCAAAGTGCTTTTTGTTATGACCAAATAACTCAATTTTTATCTCATCAGTCCAAAGCACTTTGTTCCAAAATGAACCTGGCTTGTCTAAATGAGCATTTGCATACAACAAGCGACTCTGTTTGTGGCGTGAGTGCAGAAATGCTTCTTTCTCATCACCCTGCCATATAGATGTTCTTTGTGCAAATTGCACTGAATTGTAGAACGATGTACAGATACACCATCTTCAGCAAGATGTTCTTGCAGGGCTTTGGAGGTGATCTCTGGGTTGTCTGTAACCATTCTCACAATCCTGTGCATATGCCGCTCCTGTATTTTTCTTGGCCTGCCAGACCTGGATTTAACAGCAACTGTGCCTGTGGCCTTCCATTTCCTGATTACATTCCTTACAGTTGAAACTGACAGTTTAAACCTCTGAGATAGCTTTTTGTAGCCTTCCCCTAAATGATGATACTGAACAATCTTTGTTTTCAGATCTTTTGAGAGTTGCTTTGAGGATCCCATTCTGTCACTCTTCAAAGGAGAGTCAAAGGGAAGCACAACTTGCAATTGACCACCTTAAAAACCTTTTCTCATGATTGGACACACCTGTCTATGAAGTTCAAGGCTTAACGAGCTAATCCAACCAATTTAGTGTTGCAAGTTATCAGTATTGAGCAGTTACATGCATTCAAATCAGCAAAATTACAAGGGTACCCACATTTTTGCACAGCCAGTTTTTCACATTTGATTTAATTTCATACAACTAAATACTGCTTCACTAAAAATCTTTGTTCGGGAAAACACCCCAGTACTCTGATGTTCCTAGGAAATGAAAGACATACCACTGTTATCTTTTTTGTTGAAAGTAAATTATTATGCAGGCTGAGAGGGGTTCCCAAACTTTTTCATGTGACTGTATTCTAGGAATTTGTCTTGATAGTATTGGTGCAACATACAAGGATAACACAGAATAACAAAAGATAAATGTAAAAAGATAAAATATAAAATGATAAAATATGATGCAGCATACATCAGCAATACAAAACGATAAAGAGGTAGTAGGATTAAAATGTCCGGGACGTCTGGTATGCAAGGTATAGATACTAAGTAGAAGCTTACATCAGATTAGTCAGAATAACTGCACATGGAAAAAATCATTTAAGTGACATGTTGTTTTAGCTTTCACTGCACAAAGATGTTTGCTGGAGGGAAGTCATTTGAACAGGAGATGCTCTGGTTGAGTCAGATCTGCAATGATCTTTGTGTCCCTCTTCCTTACCCTGGACCCCTATAGGACTTCAGTGTGTGGCAAGTTACAGGCTTTGATGATGCATTGCAAATTGGCCTTATCCTGAACAGAGGCAACACCAAACCAGACAGTTAATAGATGACGACAGAATGGACTTGATGATGGGTGTGCAGAAATGGACTAATATTGCTTGAGAGAGAGATTGGATTTCGTCAGCTGATGCAAAACAAACATTCTCTGATGGGCTTTCTTAATAATGCATGTGATGTTATTGTCCCACTTAAGGTTTTATGACAGCATGGTGCCCAGAAACTTAAATAATTTTGTGATCCCAATGCCTGGGCCATTTTTAGCAAGTCAAATGTGAGCAAGTAACTGTTTCCTAAAATCTATGATCACCTCCTGAGTTTTTGAATGTTAAGGTCCAAATTACTATGGCTGTATCAAAACATCAGATTGTCCACCTCTTGTCTGTATATGGACTCTTCATTGTTTGAAATGAGGCCTCTTAGTGTTGTGTCCTCTGCAAATTTAAGAAGTTTGACAGATGAATTGTTAGAGGTACAATCATTTGTATAAAATGAGAAGAGTAGTGGGGCAAGGACACATCCCTGTGGTGCACCAGTACTATGGGTTAATGGGTCAGATGTGTGCGACCAACCACACATACTGTTTTCTATCTGTAAGAAAGTATGCGATCCAATGGCATATTGAACTAGGCAGTTTGAATTGGGTGAGTTTCCTATCTAGGAGCTCCTTGATGATTATATTGAAAGCAGAGCTAAAGTCCACAAACAAGATCATCACATATGCCCCTGGCTTATCAAGGTATTGGTAAATAAAGCTCAGATCTAAAGTCACTGCATCATTCACAAATTGGTTGGCTTTGTATGCAAACTGAAATGGGTTCAGCAACTCTTTTATAGCATTCTTGAGGTAATTCAGAATTAAGGTGTTCAAAGGTCTTCTTTACCACAGAGGTTAAACCTATTGGTCTACAGTCATTTAGGCCTGTAACCTTTGTTTGTTTTTGCTACTTGAATGATGGTGTAGGTCTTGAAATTGGCAGTAGCAATACACAGATACAGAGATTGTTTAAAAATGTCTGAAAATATTGTAGACCTCTGGTCTGCACAGTGCCTGAGTATAGAAGGGGAAATAAGGTCCGGGCCTGTGGCTTTTTTTTTTTTTTTTTTTTTTTTAATATTTTGCTTTTTGAATAAGCTGCAGACATCTTTTGTGGTGATGACAGGAGGGGGAAGTCAAGAAGAAGAGGAGTGCAGAGTAGTAACAGTAAGGCCATCAGGTAGATTTCGGTCCCATTGCCCTTCAAAGCGACTGTAAAACTGATTTAACTTACTAGCCAAACTGGGATCAACAGAACTGTTTGATGTTCTTCACTATTGCCAGATCTGAAAGCACACTCTTTCTCCTGGGATAGTTGTCTGAGCTTTGGGGTGATCCAAGGCTTATCATTGCTAAACTTCACAAATGTTTTTGTTGGAATGCAAACATCTTCAAAAAATTAATATATAAAGTTACAACATTAGTGTATTTGTGTATGTTGGAGGTGGCAATTTTGAAGGCACTCCAGACTGTATAGGCAAAGCAGTCCTGAAAGCTCCTCTGTTGCCTTGCTGGTCCCCTTTCTAACCATTTTTTACTGACTTCATAGTTTTCAGCTTTTGTTTGTAAGCAGGAATAAGGTGAAATATAAGGAGTGAAGCAGCTCCTTGAATCAAGAAAAAAGCAAGCAAGTGCTTCAGTTTTCTAGTGACAGCTATTAAGGTCAAGTGGGCACGTACCCTGCAATCAAGAGACAAGAGTTCAACAAAAGTTATAGATCTATACTGTATTTAGTTTCAGGTTAACGTTTAGTACAGATGTTTTAACATATAGGCAGTATGGTAGCACAGAGCTGAAATTTGTTCCTTGCAGCACCAACTGTATGGGTTTGCATGTTCTGCACATGTATTTCTAGATTGATTGGTATTAGTGAGTGTGCATAACTGTGTACTCATGCCTGTTGTAACACTAAACATTGTCAGCAATACTTTTCAATTTAAAAATATGTTTAGTCCTTTGCGAAGTAAATAATACTGACCACTGTACCAGCAGGACACACTATTTCAAAATAAGTTCAGTAGTACTAGGGTGCTGTACCGTGTTAGCCATTATGAATGTAGAGAAAAGCCAAGCAAAATGACACCTTTTATTGGCTAACTAGTTAGCCAATAAAAGGTGTCATTTTGCTTGGCTTTTCTCTACAAAATAAGTTCAGCAAATAACTAAATTAAAACTAAACAGATACTTTGATAATTTTATATTGCTAGATTGCAAACGGCACACTCTTCTGCTCACCTGAGCAATTTTGCCCTGCATAAGAATGCCATATTGTCCACCATGGCTGCTTCTTGCTTTACATCCTGTGTTGCTACAATAATCACTGGCTCCCAGTAACCCTAAACTGGTCAGATTAAATTTATCCCTCAACATATGCAAGATTAAATGTATATGAATACAACAAATGTTAAATTCTTTTGAGTTGATCACTGTTGTGTATGATAAACTCTTCCTCATTAGCTGTTAACTAGATGACCGGTTAACATGCTTGCATAATGTATTAACAGCAGCAAGCAATTTGTTTTTGGTGAAATAAAGCAATGATCCAATTACTACTTACACGCTTAGCGACCCCCATGTGTAATTGTGGAATTTTACAGGATGTTGCCCGAGTTCTTCACGGAGAGTGCAGAAGTGTCCTTTCAAGTCCCTTTGCCGCAGTACAGGGTGAACCCAGTATGTGCAGTCATGACACTGACAACACCTGCTCTTCAGAATTGTGATAGCCAGGATTAAATGTACTGGTCATAGAAGACAATCTTGAAACACAACAATCGCCTCACAAAAGGACAAAACCTCACATTCAACAATACTGAAATGATGTAAATCGGATTTTCCTTGCAAAATGTTTCCTTGAAATCACTGGAAAAATGGTAGAAAGACTCATTAAAATCGCCTGAAAGTGCCCAAAAACACTTGCAGAAATCCATTAAAAAGCTTGAAAAATGCTAAACACCGGACATTGACAATGCTGAAATGTGAATGGGGAGAAACTGTTCTGTTTTTTATCTTCAACTAGTTTGGTGTACATGTGAAATATTTGCAATAAATGAAATTCCTTAAAAATAACTTATCAGCCGAGAAATATGTAAATATAATGTAAGCCTTGTAAAACAAAAATAATAATAAATTACCTTTTTGACACCCAAATGTAAAAAGACATTTAAAATGACAAACCTTTAAAAGAAATGTTCTCATCCACTGAACTACCTATTATGGTGGGGCATCACATAAAATTTTTTAAATTATGGGGAGGTGGGGGGTTAGTTTGTCATGAAAAAGTCTGAAAAGCACCCATTTAGACTACAGTAATGTTTACAAGAGATTGTACTTGCACTACTTGGATTTTACTGCATTTGCTTTGTCACTGACTTTTGAATGTGTGACCATCTCAAAGGCTTTTGAACAAATGCACTCTCTCAAGAAAAATGTTATCTTTATATATAATTTATCTCTTAAATTTAACTTCAGTTTTGTATGTGCCCCCACCTATGGTATTGAAAATAGTATCAAATATTAATTTCAAAGTTAGAAATTTAATTATCATGCCCACCCTATCATAGAAAAATTGAATAAGTTACTAAGTAGTGTGATACATATTAGTAAATTGAGGTTCTTCAAAAAATCTTGATGTCACTTTTGAGAAATTGGAGGAATAGGCCTGATTTGGCTGTGGATTGAATAGCCTGTTCTCATGAAAATTGTTCCCATATGTTCAAATTCTGTAAAAGAATATGTTACTCGTGGTGAAAATGTAATAGAAGGTAATTTGGTATGTATGTACCATAATCCATCCATCCATTTTCCAACCCGCTGAATCCGAACACAGGGTCACGGGGGTCTGCTGGAGCCAATCCCAGCCAACACAGGGCACAAGGCAGGAACCAATCCTGGGCAGGATGCCAACCCACCGCAGGACACACACAAACACACCGACACACCAAGGCCAATTTAGAATCGCCAATCCACCTAACCTGCATGTCTTTGGACTGTGGGAGGAAACCGGAGTGCCCGGAGGAAACCCACGCAGACACGGGGAGAACATGCAAACTCCACGCAGGGAGGACCCGAGAAGCGAACCCAGGTCTCCTAACTGCGAGGCAGCAGCGCTACCACTGCGCCACCGTGCCGCCCATGTACCATAATGTGTATGTAATTTACTACAACAGAACAGATTAAAAGGTTGTGCTTAATAAGCCTTTTAACCATGTCATTTTATGTAATTTATCTTGCGTATCAATCCTTTCACATATCAACAGCACTAAATATTTAAGACTATCAAGATTTTTTTTTAATGGTTCATGTTATAGTTATTACTAAGTTTTTTAATAAATTTGTTAATATTTCATCAATCTTTTTGGTCTCTTATCCAAGCTGTTTGCAACTTGTTACTTTTTCCATTTAAGACCTTTCCTGTAGTAGAGGCTCTTTATGGTCTGCTGTGTTTCACATCATTGTACAGAAAATATGTATGAAATTTTTGAAGGGATAAATTGAAGCATGAGATCACTTACTCATTCGTAAAAGAACATAGCAGTCCAAAGTAAATCAGTGCACAGTAGGACTAAATTGTCAGCTTTTTTTACTTAGTAAACTGTTTCTGATTAAGGCAGCAAGATTTGTGATGTGTGGCAAAGGAGTGTTAAACAGCTGGACAGCATCCTTAAAATATGCAATGCTTTTCCCTGCTTAATACATGCCAAATGTTCTGTAATCCTTAAACATTACATTGTTAATAAAACATATTTATATATATAGAAACAGAATAGAGAAAGAAAACATATAATATAATGTGTATATTTTTTTCTGTTTTTTACAGTGTCATGCAAAGTGTTTAGACCCAATAAAACTTTTTATATCTTGCTGAATTTGAGATATATTTGGCAAACTACTACATTTTCTTTAAAATGTATATTTAGAACATTTGTGCACAATGAAGATTAGATAATGATGTATATTATTTGCAGCATTTAAAAACCTTTGAATTTTTGCTCTAAAGATATGTCACCATGTAAAGAGTACAAGTGCAGAGTGTTCATTAATTTTGGATTCGCACGCATCAATAGCATACAGGCGTAAAACGTTACGTTAAAGACAGACGTAAAGTAACAAAATAAAATATATAGTTTAGATAGCTGGAAAGTTAGACATTGCAGTATATTTTCTGAAGCAGTGAAGATTTTTAAAAATATCGTTAATGTAAGGAAATCCAAAGGATGGATTCTAATTAGTTGCGAATGGTACATTAATGACTAAACCGAGATTTACAGTTATTCTAAAGCACATACAAATTGTTTTACATTTGAAATGTTAGAACATGCAGTATAACTTGTCCCGCATGCAAAACAATATATTAATAAGTCTTTTAGTTTAATTGACGCACACACTTTTAATTAGTCTTAAATCGCGTCAGACTTGAAATGGAAGGACTGTGGCAGCCATTATGTTTTATAAAAATCGGAGAATGTCAGCTCCACGCATAATTTAAAAAACAAAAACTCGTCAAGTATTCTAATACTCTTAAAATGCTATAACTGAATACATTTTTGCCAAACTTTTTGGTTCATATAAATGCAGCTGGAGCTTTCCCCACCCCGTACTACACAGCGCTGTAAGATTGGTCTTTAAGACAATTAAAATAACATTGCCGCAAACGACCAAAATAAACAGATGGTCCAAGAAAGTAATTCGTAGTTTTGGCAACAAAATATCCAACCGCTACTCGTGGTCTTATGAATGAAAATCTACAGGGTGTGCCGGAGATTGCAAAGATATGCAAGGACAAAAAAAGTAAAAGAGGAGAGGATGAGGCAGGTGTAGATTTAGCTCTGCACTGAACACCGAGTTTTGGGTGAAACTTAATCGGCTCCCGTGAAGCGCTGCGCACGAGATTGACATGCAAAGTAGAACGTGAGCAGCCGCACGGACAGCGCAGGCGAGATTAAGGCTTCGGCTGAGATCAGTGTGTGCACACGGAAATACTCGATCTGCCTCGCTATTTAAATAAATGCAAATCCCGTCCCCCCTTTTTTAAGTGTGTGGTAATGCGCAAATTCAGACACTCTTTCACCCCTTTTAATACCACTTGTGTTCCTACGTCATTATTCTTTAATTTTGTCGCCTCCCCCGCGTTCTTACTATAAGGAAGCTTTCGCCGTCGTCTCCAGTGCAACACGAAGCACGTTCCTTCTAGTTTAAATGTGTAGATGTTTACCTCACGCTGAGTATAAATGAAGTTCCCTTTCCCATTGTCAGTGAACTCTTCTCATGTTGCATTTATTAAAAAATACAAAACCATAACAGTGGCTCCCTCTTGTACAAGTTTATAGTCTAGATATTTAAGTAGGTCAGGCTGGGTTTAAGCAGCTTTCCTTGAAACTGCGTCAGTTTAAGCTGAAAGGAATTTCAATAAAACCCTCCCTGGTAGGCGTGGGCCTAAATGAGGCTGGCCTAGTTAAGCCTGATTTTTTTTTGTTCTGTGTTGCATGTGTTTCAGAAGGTAGAAGTAAGGTTGTGTGTGTTTATGTGTTTGTTTTTTCACAGTTAGCAACACAAAGAAAGGGTTTATAAGCAAATAAAATAGCAAAAGAAAACTTGCACATAAAAACAGCATGAGCAAGGATGGCTGCTGTGTTTATGCCAACAAACATGGTGGGAAAAGCCAGATCCTCCAATTTCACTTTGTCTGAGAAGCTAGATTTGTTGAAACTGGTGAAACCTCATATCAGGATTCTGGAGGAGCACACCAACAAGCATGCAGTAATTGTGGACAAAAACAAGTGCTGGGACAGCATTGCAGAGCAGTATAATGCTCTGGGGGGTGATCGGCCACCTCGTACTGCACAAGGCCTGCGCACACTCTACAAAAGGCTAAAGGAAAGTGCCAAGCAGGAGATGGTGCAGCGAAAGCATGCCCAGCCAGAATACAGGGGTAGTATATCTGAACCCACCAAGAGAGTAATGGAGATGATCCCACACCTATTCAGACCCCTGCAAGACAAGGATCACAATGTATTACAAAGGTAAGAGTTAAATGTCTATGTGCAATACATAACTGCTTTCTGTTTCTTCAGTATATTTTCAAACATTATTATGTTTGACATGTATTGCTTTCAAGTCTGTAAACAATTATTTTGTTGTAGTTAATTTCAACATAGTTTACCCAGTGTTAAACATTTCTAAGCATCTTTGTCAAAGTTCATAGAGAGTGGTGGGGCTTTATTTATTTATTTTCTGAATAGATGACAGAATGACTCAAGATCAGCATGGCTCAGTACTAACCTATACATGTAGTCTTAAAGCTGCATAACAAGACTTGAGATGAGCATAATGCTATCATAACAAGACTTGAGATGAGCATAATGCTATGCTTGTTCTTAAAATTGTTACTATATATTAGATTATTTATTTATTTATTTGTTCATAATAATTTAGCACTAAATAAGTATTTAACTTCAGTACTGAATGTAGTTTAATTTTGGGAAAATGTTTATTCATTTGTTCAGTATAATTTAGCACTGTTGCAAGTATTTAAATTCTGAGTTGAACTGCAGTTTAATTTTAGCAAAAACTTTCAGTTGATAATCTCAAAGGCACTGATATATTTAGGTACTATTTCAATATATTAGTCTCCCTTAATCCCATCTAAAAATAAATACTCTTCTCAGTTGACCTCTTTTGAGAAACCATTATTCTGTATATGACTGCTTATTGAAGTTGATCTGTTCCTCATAGAAAGCAGCCTTTAATACCCTGAATTGTCTTCAGACTTAAAGTGGCCACCAAAACAATACTGTTCTTCTGGCTACCCAGCATCAAAAATTCACAGCAATCTAATAAATTAATTTGTCATGGTGCCTTTAGCTCCCCTATATACAAACAGCCCCCTTACGCCCAAGCCAGCAGCTGCATATGCTAATTTCAGGGGTAGGAGAAACTATGAAAAAAGAAGTACTCCACTAATTTTAAAAGTTGGGTATACTTCTTTAACTTGTTATTCTTTATGCCAACTTCATATCTATAGTAACTGTAGAAACCTAAACTTTGCATGTTGTCATTTTACTATATAAGGTTAAAAATCTTACATTATTTCCCTAGTGAAGTAAAAAAGCCACATGTGTCTAAATCTGTTCCGTTATTGTAATATGAGGTTCATATTCACTAGCAATGTATTAATAAAATATCTGCAGTATTTACTGTAGCTAATTTAATGTTATTCAGAAAGAACACAGTTCAGCAGTAACCTCCATTCAGCATGTACAAATTTACCCATATGAGGGGAGTGTATAATTGAAGGTTTTTTGAAAAGATGTATTTAAGATTGGCTGACACTTCATCGTTATGTATATTTATCATTAATGGCAACAATCCACTATAAATCTTAAATATTGTAAAAACAAGGCAAAAGAATACCAAAATATGCCCTCAAATTATATGCTTTTCTAACATTGCTATCAATGTGTTATTTTTGAAACCATATGCATTATTGTGTTTCCTGTACAATATCACATATTTGAAAACCTGAGTTGTTTAATACGAGATGCATAGTGATATACTGAAGGCTTTGCATGGTGCTTCATGTGAGCACTGCTGTGAAAATTTACATTTTTACAAGAGTGTGATATTTTGAATTAACTATGTAATTTAACTGTAACTTATATTTACTTGCATTAGCATATTTAAACAATCCACTTTAATTTTCAAATTTACGCTGTCAATCCATTTTATTAACCCTTATTCTCTACTACAGCAGGGCCTGAATCCTGCCCTGACAATATCATGCAGTAGAAGTAATCAAACATGAAAGCAAGATCAGTCCATCATGTAATTTACTTATGCACTCGCTCACATACTCCTATTGGACCTTTGCAGAAGTTAGTTATCTAATGTGAATCTAATTTGAGACTTTGGAATAAATAGTCATTCATGGAAATAAGGCCCCATAAATACCAGATGAGCATGGAAACCAATGTCTCTCTGTACCGGTGTTTAAATTCAGACTTTTAGTTTCAGTTTTGCATCTTCACCAGGAGATGAATCTACAGTTACAGATGAAAAACCGTATGTTACAGTGGTCTGTTACTACATTACATTGTGCTTAGTTTACTCCCAGAAGAATGCTTGTACTCAGCAATTTGTAGTGAAATTTCTATCACTGATTAGTTTACTTATTTTTTTTGTGATCCCATAGTAATATGCTGTTTACATTCAAACTTTTACCTCAAATTACAGATACTGGAGAAGATCGCAGTGTTTCTGTTGTTTCGTAAAAATTTGTTTTCCCTTTCTTTAGAGTAAACATATATATGTATTTCTTTTTTCCCAGAACAATCTACCAAAATGACTCTGCAGTTGAGCCACCAGGAAATAGCTCTTCCTTACCAGCTGTTTCAGATTTCCAATCTGCCTCAGTCACTGTGAAGTTGGATCAAGAAATAGATGTTAAGCCTCCCCCTGAACTATCCATCCTTTCAACTAGGATTGAGGACAATCATGACGATTATGAGGAAATAGAATCTGTGCAAGGCTTTGAGGGATCCATCTCCCCCTGCCCATCATCCGTGAATATCGCAGTGACTATGTCCCCTTCTCCTATTCCTATGAGAAGAGATATCTACTCTAGACCAGAAAGCCTGAGACATTTGCCAGGCATAGAACAAGAAACACTGCAGCTGTCCAAGGAAGAACATGAACTCATAATGGAAAATCAAAGGAAATTAGGCTTATATATTGAGGAGAAACGAGAAGGACTGAAAAGAAAACAGCAACTGGAAGAGGAATTGCTGAGGGCAAAAATTAAAGTGGAGAAGTTAAAGGCAGCAAGACTCAGACATGGCCTTCCAATACCACATATGTGATTTTTTTTTTTTTTGTCCCTGTCTATACTGGAATATATTATAGCCTCATCTCCGAAACAGTCTTGTAAATGTTGAGCTGAATGCATTTTTATATTGAACCAATCTTTAAAGTAAAGACTAGCATAATAAAAATTTTATGGACTTAATTATTTTATCTGTATTTCTATTTCTCTAATGGAGACATAGGTTCTGGAATATTCAAACTGCACATTCAAAGTCTTAACAATGCTTTAAAAACCAAGTGCCACTTAATTTTTAATGGATCAATAGCTAATATTATATATTTTGTAGTAAAGTAGCAATGCATAAAACACCCAAATTTAGTAACTTAAGGTAAGGTTTTTATACAGCTTTTACAATAATTAATATCATAAGTATTTATGATGTTGCCTTCACGCTAGTTTAAAAATAAAGTCACAGAAGTGTCAAAGCCATGTGAAGTGCTGCTGTCCTAATCTATAATATTTACTCGAAAAAATAACCTCTTTTGATTTTGTGGTTTCAAAAATTCAAGCCAAACTAACAATGGTTTTCGTTATGTTCTGAAATAGATAAGTCTACTCTCTGATCCACATGCAACAGGTTTTACTTTGTCATTTTTGTTCAACAACTTAAATTTTTGTCTTTTATTATTTGGTTCTTACATTATGTATTGTTGTGTAAGTGAAACTCTTCTGTGTCAAATAGTTTTTACAATTATCCAAAAGCACTCCTAATATACCCAATCAAGCAGAATGATGTTTAACAATTGAAATTCATTTTTTTAATTGTTTAATTTCCTTAATGTATTTGTTTATATGTACACTGTACGGTATACATTGTGTGTTTGTAAAATACTGTTACACTTTATTTGTAATTTTTTGTGTATGCATTCTTAGTCTGTCCTCATTAAAAAATAATTGGATTTAATTTTTTAAATTACTTTTTCATTTACCCAGCAATGGTTGTTTTATCAATTTAAATGATGAATGGTAAAACCTTAACTTAGTCAACTGGAGTGTCTGTGCTCTTGTGTGACATTCAGCAATTTACACCATTCATTTAAATTATGCTGATGAGAATCTTGTGCATATTATTAGTAGACATCATGTGAGAATGAGATAGATACATTAAAGTGAATCAAGGTGCAGTGTATGTGATTTTAATCTTTTTTCCCCATTTTATTACATTGCAGACAAAAATAAACTAATAGAAAATAATACTAATACCAAGTAAGGTTAGTTTAAATTAAAGTAATTGAATAGTGCTCTTCATAATTAGTTGTAAAGGTGAACTATGGCAGATGCTGCCTCACTGTGTATTTTTTTTTGGTTTTTTTTCCCCCTTAACTGTATTCACTGCAATAGTTACTTTATTGACATTAGCACATCATATAATTATCAGAAGGTTGAAACCAGAGATATTCAATAAAGTGTGAGACTAGTGTATAAGTATAGCAAGGAATATTTGAAATTTGGGAATACTTGTGATAACTCTGAAATGGATAAGGGTGTATTGAAGCCTTTCGGATGCAGTAACTGGCAAATAAAAGCATTTAATTAAAATTTAAGGAAGAATTTTCAATTAAAATAACGCCATACCTATTTGATGAAGGTGCACTGTCTTTGCTATTTTTCTTGGTTTGTAGAGATGCCAGGTGTTATTCTTCTGTTAAAGGTATATTATATATGGAAGAAAAAAGTAGATCCAACACAGATGAGGCGTAAAGGATGACATTTCCAGACATCCTTATAGCTAGGGGCATGTTGAGAGTGAAAATGGGAAGTGAGTAATGGCTAAGTCTCGGTTGGCAGAAGTGTAAAGGGTCAAGGTGAAACATGACAGAAGATATTTGGATAGGTGGACAAGTAAGTGAGGTATCACACCTGGCAAACAGGCAATCAAGAACTACATAGTTTTAGTGGCTGTAATGTTTAATTTCTATTTTGTCTATTATTTTGTATTCTTCCTGTGTTCTACCTGCCCCTAATGTTGTTTTTTTTATAAAGCTGGTGTTTTCGTTTACCTTTTTCATCCTTATTAATTATTATGAGTGCAAAAGGCTGCTATGAAGATCCCCTGCTATCTCAACATGCTATATATAATTCAGAGTTGTATTCAACACTATTTTTGGTCAAAGCTGTGACATCTGGACAAAATTCTGTACATATTCAGTATTCAGTGGTGTTAAATAATTTGCATTTAATTCATGACTGTATGTAGTCATTTATATTGTGAAGTTTATGCTGTACAGGGTAGTTTATGTATTATATATTTACTATAAATTTATAAAATTTTACCTTCAATGGTCAAACTTTTTTCTGTAAAGCAAAGTACATACATATAGGTGAATGGAATATTTTTTGCAATGTAAATTTTAGTAATTGTTGTAAACTGTATGTAGGATGCAGGATAAATAGAGCTGATGGAAACAGCTGGATGACTGTTTTTTTTTTTTTTTTTTTTTAGGGTTTTTTTGTTTGTGTGTTTTGTGTGTGTTTTTGATTAGCTACTATTAAAGATTAAAGTGTTTGTGGCTCCATATTTGTATTACTTTCAAAAAAGTAATATCAAGAAAGTGACTTTAGAACATGCTTATATAATATAAATCAAGACTTGTATCAATGGGTGGCATAGTTGTAGCACTGATGCCACATGTCCCGGGTCCTACCAGCATGGAGTTTGCATGTTTTACCTATGTTTGTGTGGGTTTCCTCCCACAGCCCAAAGACATGCAAGTTAGGTGGATTGGAGATACTAAATTGACCCTAGTGTGTGGTTGGGGGTGTGTGTGTGTGTGTGTGTGTGTGTGTGTGTGTTTTGGCCTGGTGTCCTGTCCAAGTTTTGCTCCTGTCTTGTGCTTTATGGTTGCTGGGATTGGCTTCAGCACCACCTGCGACAAAGTGGTTTACAAAATGACTGACTTGTATCGATCTTGTTTTCATTCTTCAGGTGATGCACTCAAAATTACAAAAACTCCAGAGATTACTAGCAAATTCCTAATTAAGAATACATCTAATAGCCCCACGATACAAAGTAACATTCTCGAAAGACACAGTAAGGAGGCACCTGTCCCCAAGTTCTTCAGAGTTGTATGGTGTAAAGCGTCAAGGAAAAAGCATAAGAAATGGGAAGGAGATGGAGTTCTGATAACCAAAGGAAGGTCTGCTATATTGAAGGATTTAGAAGGCAAGGACATTGGAAGAGGTTAGTCTTAATTTGATCAGTTCTCAATGTGTATATTTATAGTTGCTCATTCTGTAACTAGAAATGCTGTTACTCATATGTAAAATTCTACCTAAGGTATTTTTTGTTTTAACACGTTGTTTTCTGATTTCAAAGTCATTCTGATGTGAAATGTCTCAGAGTCAGTGTTCTTATATTACAATATCTTATATTACAATATCTAAACATTGTCTAACAGTTTTTGTAATAGTTTCTAATTTTTATTTTTAAAGTAGTCATTTTTTCAAAGAGCAGGCTTTTTTGGATATATCAGGTGCATTAGTCATGCCAGGGTGCAGTGTTGTTCATCTTTTTAAAATTGTCAAATAGCTTCTAAAAAGATTGAAAATTATAATTCTTGACCCAAATTTTGATTGCTATCTATCAGAGAAAATCATCAGTGCTGTTTTTCTTTTTAATTTACAGGGATTTTCAGACAAAAATAAAATGATTAACTGATCAGTTAGTGTGATGGATGACTTGTTTTAAAAAAGTGCATAATCTCTTGGGATTAAGTAGATATTTTGTGTGGATTTTCTCAGAATGTGAACTGCTCAAAAAATTGCTAATACCTGTAACTCTTGCTTAATAGCTGTATTTTTATTTATATTACACAACTCTTAAGTAGTCCATCCATCTATTTTCCAACCCGCTGGGCACAAGGCAGGAACCAATCCCGGGCAGGGGGCCAACCCACCGCAGGATCTTAAGTAGTTATTTGTATAAAAGTGAAATATTATTAGTAATATGAAAATTTGGATACATACACTTCATTAGAGTGTTTAGAAAGACAATGAAAAGTTAATCATTTGAGAATAGCAGTATTTGGCAGGAAAAGTGATTAGGTGACAAAAGTTTAAAAAAAAAAAAAAAAAAAAACACTTTTTATGTATTTTGTCTTGACAGGGACTGGATACAAATCTGCAATGTTAGAAAGCCTTACTGAAAGTCATACTTTGATGGTTGGTGGGAAGGAGGTAGAAGTCATGAGTGTTATATTACCAGAAGATTTTAAAAGTGGCCGATGCTTTCTTACAGTTCCCAGTGAAACAAGTGTTCTTCCTGATGAAAATGTTCATCAGGCAATACATAAACCATTCTCTAATCCTCTTAAAAATCTGTCCAAGGAAATTTGCCAACTACAGAAGGCTAGAGACATGAGCTGCAAGCCACGCCATAGTCCCGATTCCCCTGGTATGTGGTAGCATTTTTTTTATGCTTTGTGGGTGTGAGCCTGAGAATGCAATTGAATAGTGCTCTTCATAATTAACTGCAATTTTTGTTACATGTAAAATTTATTACTAGCCTTAGGAATTAACCTTAGGATTTGAAAAACACGCTCAATCTCTGTTGTTCCTTAAGAGCCTTTTACTTTAAAATGCTTCATTAGGACACCATATAATAACTGTTTTCTTATTAAAACATTCTTGTTTTTATCAGGTGCATTAGTCATGCCACGACCCAACTTAAATCATCAACTGCAGTATAACAAATTGGGATTGCCAGTAGTAGATGTGGTTGTGGATCCTTATCTTTCTCCCCATCTAAGACAACATCAAAGAGATGGCATGATCTTTCTTTATGAATGTATGCTGGGTATGAGGTACAAACTTTTATTTCATTACGGGAATCAAGAATGAGAAGGTATTTTTTACTTACTCTTAAGGGTGTTCTTTATAACATGAAGTGCTCCATAACTCACTTTGGTCACACCTGTCATAATTAACTTAAAAACAAAATTAGCTAAGGCTAAAATTTAAAAATCTTAAACAGTCTGCATCAGACATCAATACCCTTGTCATAAAGGGTCGAGCTAAGTTTTATTTTGTACATCCATGCTCTTTGTTTCCATGTGCACCCCTTACCTGTTCTTGGAAAACTTGTTTCTTTTGTCTACATTTTGCTGAAAAAATCATTATATAAATATGTGTCTCTAACCAGAAGTGTAAAATAAAGAAGTACAACTACTTCATTACTTTACTTAACTACATTTTTCAGCAGTTTATAATTTGCTTGAGTAAATTTCATTTAGGACTACTTTTACTACACTACATTTTAGGTCAATTAGCATACATTTTAATTCATTACATTTTATAAGAAGTCCTTGTTACTGATTTTTATAAATAAAGAAAATAGACCTATCAAATGTGTTGTCAACTGAGGTTAAAGTTAGGGTTATAGAATGTTGTACATTATTCAAAAATAAATGCGGTTTAGTGCACCTTCCACTGCTCATTTGGTAGGTCATTCCCATGCTACCCACTCACTTTTGATACATGGAAACTGAATGTGCCCTTTCCTCATGATCGTATTTAAAAACAGCACCTAAAGAATTTCAAAATTCACCTTCAACTTTAATAAAGCATGTTGAACTAAGCATTTTTCCACTTTTAGTAAGGTATTGTATATGGAGCTCCTGAAGTCCCAAAAAGTGTTATCTTTTTAATCTTGTGCGAAAACAAAATTTTATTGGCACAAGTAATATTTTGAAACAATAAGATATATTTTATGCAAACAATATCCATATGTTGTATCCACAAGATATTGTGGCAGATTCTTAGAAGTCCAGTTACTGAAACTCAGAAGTGAGCCTGTCTATAAAAGTCGCTGGTTAAATAGAGAAGACAGACTCAGGTTCCAGAAAGATCTTGTGACCCACAAAGGGGGTCGTCTTGTCCATTTTCATGTGAAAACTAATAAAAGGGGTGTCAGCTTTTATCTTAAGCAGAGATATATATTTTTGTTCTTACTTTATGGATTTTGAGCTGAGGGAAAATTAAGAGAACACTGCCCTGTTGACCAGACTCAACTAGAGCTGAAGCAGAGAAAATATAGGTGACTTATTAAATGAACGTTCTTGTTTTGTATGCAGCAGTGAATTTTGACCAGTGATATATTTTGTCTTGGTAAATTATTAGATAATTACTGCACGTCATTCTGCCTTCCACTCTGTTGCAAAGTGTGTAACATTTCCTCTGAGCTGTCCTTTTACTTAATTCTTTAATTGATTCAGGAGAAAGCAATTAAATGTAATGGAAATGACCCATGTCCAAAGTATTCTTCAGCAGAACTTTGACTGTCATATTTGTAATTGCAATTTTATTATGTTGTATTAAAGATACATTATTGTAGTATAATATTAATCCAAGTTGTTTTAAGGCTATGTGTGTGAAAAAGTGGGGAAAAGGTTATTCTGTAGAATTTAAACTGTCTATAGGAATGCATTAAAATATGAATATATTGTGAAAGAAACCCGGGTGTCAGCAAGCCCAAACCCCAACAAGAACACACAAGCACAGTCCCGGGTTCAAATAAAGGTTGGTTTTTATTATACCACACTCCTTTATAAGTTACAAAAAGCACAAAACAGTTTTTTTTCTCTCCTTACTCTAATTTCTCTCACCACTGCACTGCCCTCCTCCAGTCAAGTGTTGCCCCTCTACCTCCAAGCTCCTACTCACCCTGAATAAGGGAGTGTGGTCCCTGTTATTACAGACCCAGGAGTACTTCCAGTGCCAGGGCGATCACCCGATCAAAGTACTTCCGGGTCACATGGAAGTCCATCATAGTAGGGAGCTTGTCTCCCTGCAGTGCCCTCTTGTGGTACCTCGTGACCCCAGCAGGGCTGCCCTTCCAGACTACATTTCCCGGCATGCCCTGCTGACTTCCCACTGGGCGCCGATAAACAGGACTGCTGCCATCTAGCATGCTGCGGGAATGAAAAACCCCCAGCAATATCTTTTCTTTTTAATGGGCTGTCCGTCCACCCTTTCCAGTCCTTCCTTCCAGGTCTGCTTCCACTCCTGGCTGGGATGCCCATGTGGCATCTACAATATATTATGAGACAACCAACTGGTGTACATCTGGTTATGCTGGAGAGTTAATAGTTTGCTTTGAGTTTAATTGTGGTTAGTTCTATAGTTTACATGAGTGCTTGAGCAAGTAATTTAAAGATAAAATTGAGTACCAAATTGAGCAAATGAAACGGCACTCTTTAAGAGGATATTTGTTAAAAATAAACAACAATTCTGAAATTGTTCTATTACTATTTAATGTAATAATTGCCCTTCTTAATTTCACTGTTTTTTAATTGTGTATCTATTCCAGTGATAAGGTTGTGAGCTGTTCACTTAATTATTTATTCTTATTTTTGTAGTTTATTATTTTTGTGTTGTGAGTAGGGGTGCCTCATCCAGTACTGTCGGGTATCCCAATAGGGAAGGTACAGTGTAAGTCATATCCATACTAACTACAAGTAGTACTACACTTCAGGTCATCACTGTAACACTGACTGCAGTTATGTACTGATCAATGGCATGATCGTATTTGCTTGATTAATTTTTCTGTAGTACATTTCTGTAGCTAAAATATTGTGTATGCGTTGTTTAAAAATAAAACTAATGTATTGTGTTCTCTAGACAAAGTCTTTCACTTTCTCATTATTGTAAACGTTACTTTTACTTTTTGTGCTTAAATATTTTGAAAGCAGACACCATTTACTCAAGTTTTTTTTTTTTTTTTTTTTAATTAAATACGTCTTACTTCAGTGAAAGTATTATTTCTGGGTACTTTTTACAGCTCTTCTCCTAACTAGTTAATGGTCTTGACATCTTATCCAGTCCATGTTCCCAGCCTAGTCACCATCTTCAAAAACATTATAAATTATTCAAGGAAACCTAATCATCAATTCACAATATTTAAATATGTAGTGTGTAGCCCACTCAGTATGCCTAACATGCTCATGTATATGTATTACCCCGCAGTTCTGGTTTAATTTTCCACTTGTTTCTTTATAATGTTAACAGTCTCGTTTCCCATATTGCCTTAGGTCTTTATTCTTATTGACCTCTGTTTCCTCACCTATTCTCTGTTTGCAGCATCAAAAGATCATCTGTTTTGGCAAGTGCTGTTATTATTTTCCTCCCATTAGAAGGCGCCCCTAGTTAATTCCTCTAAGAAACTAGCTATTCTCATTGTGTAATCTGATACCAATAGGTAAATTGGATTGCATATTAAGAAAGTGAATTCATTCACTACCTTTAATAAAATCTTTAATATCTCAAACACATAATGCAGAATATCCCTCACACAGAAGTTTCACCCTCATCTCTTCTATCTGGTATTTAATTTTTCCTCAGTTTTCCATAAAATGTAGTGTGCAAGGGGCTGAATGGTGGACTGATAGCATCATTGTTCATGCTGGTATTTCAGACCACTTAAGACTTTGCAGGAGGCAGATGTCAGGTAGTTATTTTGGCACCTGTCAGTGGTGTTAGCTATTACATTTATCATGTCGTTTCCTACTGTTACAGTAAGTGCTTATAATTATGATCATGTTACTTCAGTTTTTTTGTGTTCAATTTTAATTATCAGTACAGTATCTGTTAGGATTTCAAAATGTCTCTTGCACCTATTTGGTTTAAGTAAATATCAGTTGCAGCAGAACGTTTTAGTAATTTTTGCCACTATTAAAACTGTCCATCATTTGCTTATTTTGCTGTGTTATATTTACAGAGTAAGTGGAAGGTTTGGTGCAATCCTTGCTGATGAAATGGGACTGGGCAAGACTTTGCAGTGTATTTCTCTTATATGGACACTCCTTCGTCAAGGACCTTATGGTGCAAAACCAGTCATTAAGCGTGTACTTATTGTGACACCAGGCAGTCTTGTGAAAAATTGGAGTAGAGAGTTTCAGAAGTGGCTGGGGAAAGAGCGTATCAATGTGTTTGCAGTGGATCAGGTGATTTTTTATTTTTTTTTGTGTTAAGCCAATACATTTTAAAATATCCTACTGTAAAGACATTTTGTTTGTCTTTTTAAGCCATACATCATACTCTGATGTGTTACCTGATGCATTTTAAAACCTTCTTAATTAAAAGTGGATATAATTTAAAATGTACTGTTTCCATTGGAAAGTTGGATTGTCTTTTTGTCTCATCTTGAATTATGTTTAGACATGTTGCAAAAGACATTTTTCCCCTATTTATTTTAATCTGAACCCTTCTCTGAGAAATGTGTTGCCAAAGCCATTGTATGCCTGTTGTTAGTAAGTTTTGCTGTTGCAAACTCCTACCTGTAATGTATTCAAAAGGTAACTCTTTTATCATTATCTAATTTGATATTATTTTAGAACATTTGAACTTTATAACACTAATCTAGATGAGAACAGTCCATTCAGCCCAACAATGCTCGAGAGTCCTATCCAATTAATTCTTCCAAAATTACATCAAGTTTAGTTTTGAAAGTCCCTAAAAGTCTTACTGTCTACCACACTGCTTGGTATGTTATTCTGTTTTTTGCTCTCCATGTAACGAAAAACTTCCTAATGTTTGTGTGAAATTTACCCTTAAGTTTCCAG
Source organism: Erpetoichthys calabaricus (assembly GCF_900747795.2). NCBI lineage: Eukaryota > Metazoa > Chordata > Cladistia > Polypteriformes > Polypteridae > Erpetoichthys > Erpetoichthys calabaricus. The sequence goes on from NC_041406.2 coordinate 131,737,529, forward strand.
CTGTGTCCCTGCAGTCTTAATTAACTCATTTTCAAGTAACATTCTCAATCCACTGTACTAATTCCCTTCATAATTTTAAACACTTCAGTTATGTCTCCTCTTAATCTTCTTTTGCTTAAACTGAAAAGGCTCAGCCTGTAATCTCTCCTCATTTCATTATAATTCATCATTTGAAGCCCTAGAATCGGCCTAGTCACGATTCTCTGGACTTTTTCTAGAGCTACTATATCCTTTCTGTAGCCTGAAGACCAAAACTACACACAGTACTCCAAGTGAGGTCTAACCTGTGCGTCATAAACCTTAAGCATAACCTCCTTGGACTTGTTCTCCATGTAACGGGTTATATAACCTAACATTCTGTTAGCCTTCTTAATGGCTTCTGAACACTGTCTGAAAGTTGATAGTGTCAAGTACACCATGACTGACGAATCCTTCTCATAAGGTGTACTTCCAGTTTTCATACCTCCCATTGTGTATTCAAACCTAACATGAATGCAATTGTTATACTTTACATCCATTAAATTTCATCTGCCCCAAACCTCCCCAAGCCTGTATGTAACCAGCTTGTTATTTATATTCCAAAATAACAATTCTGATAGGGTTCCTTACACCTTAACCCCCTGCTTCCTGTAACTGAGGCAATTTTACACCATTCTACATACAGGTCTTTGAACTCCCACTTCTTTTAGTCTGATGTCCGGCCTCTCATGTGGCACCTTATCAAATGCTTTCTGAAAGTCAAGATAAATAATATCATACTCTCTACTTTGATCATATCCTTTGATTGCTTCCTCATTGAATTCCAGAATGTTAGCAAAACATTACCTTTCCCTTCTGAACCCATGCTAACTATTCAGTAACACTGCTGTACTTGCCATGCGTTGTTCAATCTTTTCCTTAATAATTCCTTCCTTTAATTTACATTTGATGCGCATTTAGATTACTAGCCTACAGTTGCATAGAGAACTGCCCGATTACCCTTTTTATATAACAAGATACTTTTAGCCTTTTCCTGTCCATTAGACTTTCCCCAGTGCACAGTGACTTCCTAAAAATATGAGGTGAGACACAAAAATAACTGGATTGGTAAAAAAAAATTATTGATGACTTACAGCATTCTAAACATTGTCACCTTCTATATACTCCCCCTCCCGATCTCTACACCGCTCCATACATATCTTCCATTGATTGAAACAGTGCTGGAAGTCTTGCTTGAGGCTCTTCATCAGGCTTGCCGTTTCTGTCTTCTCTTTATCCATTGAAGAAAAATGTGTTCCCTTCAGGTCACTTTTGATTTTCGGGAACAAGTAAAAATCACAGGGAGCTAAGTCGGGCTAATAGAGAGGTGATTAAGGACAGGAATGTTTTTGTTACTCAAAAACTGCTTTACAGAAAAAGCATTGAGTACGGGAGCCTTGTCTTGTCTTGTCTCACTGTTTGCTTTTTTCACCTGACATTGTCGCGGCAACTCGTGTAACGATTGTTGTGCAAATACTGATTGGGCTATTCACAAGATATATGTACCTAGCCTATCGTCAGTTTGAGAGGGTGTGTAGGAGGGGATATAGTTCTATGATTCATGTCCAGCCGACCTCCAGACAGTTTTCCAGGAAAACCCCAAGCCCAGTCCAGTTATTTTTGTGTCTCACCTCATATTTGTCAAGTCAAGTTGAGGAGCATGCACTGGAACAGTGTGTTGCCGCACCCACTACACGATGAAACAGCTCGGGATCCCTGTTGGCAACCCCCCAGACCCACCCTCCGGAAATGACCCTCTATCTGCCGCAGCCAGGTGTTACAACACTGAGGATCTTATGAGCCAGATCACCCTCAGGGAAACGCGCCACTTGGCCGTAGTGCCGTAACTGACGCTCCCTCACAATGCAGGTAATGTGCCTCATTCGGGACTCCATGAGCAACCGCTCATTCAACACAAAGTCAAACCAACGGTACCCAAGGATTTTCCGGAGAGACACAGTACCAAAGGAGTCCGGTCTTTGTCTCAGGACACTGGATAGCGTCCATGTCTCGCAACCATATAGCAAGACTAAAGACTTGGACCTTTGTCCTTTTGCATAGATATCGGGACCGCCACATACCCCTTTCTAGCGACCTCATGATCCCCCATGCTCTCCCAATCCATGTACTGAATTCATAGGAAGAGTAACCAGAGACATGAATGTCACTGCCAAGGTAAGTTAAACCTCTCAACAAGGTCGACACTCTCCGCAAACAGACACACTGCTGATGGTTGTGCCCAAGAGGTCATTAAAGGCCTGGATCTTGGTTTTTATCCAGGACACTCGCATGCCCAGACACTCAGACTCCTTGCTCAGTCTCTCAAGCACCCCGATCAGAGCCTTCATTGACTCCGTGAAGATCACAGAATCGTCAGCAAAGTCAAGATTCGTGAATCTTTCTTCCCCAACATATGCCCCCCAGCCGCTGGACCCCACGACCTTGCCCAACACCCAGTCCATGCAAACATTGAACAGAGTAGGAGCAAAAACACAGAGGTCCTGCCTCCACACTGCACAGCACTCATAGTACCAGTGTACAGGCCAGCCATGATATCCAGCAACCTCGAGGGGATCCCGCAAACCCTCAGGATGTCCTACAGGGCAGCTCGATCAACTGAGTCAAACGCTTTACAAAAATTGACAAAGGCTTCAAAGAAACTGCCAATATTCACGTTTGTGCTCCATGACAACCCTCAGTGCCAGGATGCGGTCAGTTGGGATGATGTCAGTCTCCCAAATGGAACCAAAGATTGCTTGAAATGCCAGGAGGACAGCCTTACCACCAGTTTGGAGAAGTTCACCCCGGATACCACAGATCCCTGCAGCCTTTCCTCCTCTCACCTGTGCAATCTCAGTGAGATTGGGTGGTTCACAGCTAATTGTAGGATCAGCCTCAAGAACCGTGGACCCAGAGATATCCAACGTCCTAGCCAGAGAATCAACTTTGAACAGTTGCTCAAAGTAGCCAGCTCAGCGGGTCACAACTGCAGTGTCATCCATAAGGATGGTTCCATCAGTCGCCCTGACTGCAACTCTCTGAGGAACAGATTCAGGTGTGCATAATGCTTCGATTCCTCTGTAAGCAGGACGTGGGTCCCTAGACCACAGATGGTGTGCCACTTGCTCACAGATTCCTCTAACAAATGCTTCTTTATCTGCCCTCAGAGCCCTTGTAGCCGTCCTTCTCAGTTCCCGGTACAGACCAGAGTTGCCATTGAGCCGTGCGCTGCGACTCCTCTCAATGATATCCAGGGTGCCCTGTGAGATGAAACACCTTCTTCTGGGAACACCAGTAACACCAACACAACCCTCAGCAACCTTCAGGGTTTTGTCACGGAAGGTCTCCCACATCACATTAGGATCGGCAGTCGCACCTAAATCTGCAAGTTCCTCACACAAACTGCATGCAGACTCATTAGAAACAGCCTGGTCTTGGAGTCTGGCCAAGTCCAGGCTAATTTTCCTAGTAGGTGGTAACTTGCTGGATCCTAAGAGTAGCATCAACAAGTCTGTGGTCAGAATTCACAAACTGGGCACTTCTGTAGACCCTGCAGTTTTGCAAGAGCCTCCAGTGTCTGCCCACGAGGATGTGATCGATCTCCTTCACTGCACTACTTGTATTGGAGTACCAAGTCCAACAATGCGGTTCTGAGCTCTGGAACCAGGATCCAGCGGTTCGCAGCCCCTGACCTTTTGCAAAGTCAAGGAACATGGAGCCACTTTCACCACGGTCACCAGACCCATGGGGACCGAGACAATCTTCATAGCCAGCCCTGTCAGTGCCAGTGGCTGCATTGTAGTCACGCATGAGCAGAGGAGTGTCACCTCGTGGGCACCCATCAATCACCAAGCGAAGCTGTGAATAAAATGTTTCCCTTGCCGAGACATCACTCACTGCGGTCGGAGCATACACTGAGACAACAGACAAGGCACCCAGGGAGTGCCGTAATCTGAGTCTCATAATACGTTCGTTGAAAGGAGTGACATCGGACACCTTCAGAAGAAGCCAATCCACTACAGCAACAGCTACTCCCTGAATATGACAGCCATCAGAGTGACCAGACCAATAAAAGGTGTATCCACCCACAGAGATTTGTATTTGTCAAAGGTTTATATATGTGCTCACTAACCTCTTTAAGAACTCAAGGATAATAATTATCTGGGCCTGGCTGTTTGATTTCAACCTATTTAATCTAAGCAGAACTTCTTCTTCTACAACAAGGGGGCTCCGCCCCCTGCTCGCTTCGTTCGCCTACCCCCAGCGTTTTGAACCCGTGCCTGCCGGGCAGCCGTAGGTTGCTTTTGCATTGGCCTCTCTTTCAACCTCATGTAGCATTTTTATAGACTTAGCTAATGGGTGATTGTTTATGATCCTAGTGACGTTTCTCATTATAAGGTCCGTGCATTGTTTGTTTTCAGGAAGGTTCATTCGTTGATAGATTGCGTCATCTGGATCTAAGCTGTATATTTCTGCAAATTTGTGTTCGTGATTTGTTTCAGGGTGCACTGTTCCAATGTGATGTAATATTTGTTCACATACGCAAAAGCAGTATGGGCTATTGCCAGCTGGTGGCGTGATATTTACTCCGGTAGATGCCAAAGCAAATGAACTATTGTAGGATGTAATGCAGTTCATAAAGTTTTTACTTTAAGGTACATCGTTAGTTAGAAGCTTCCATAGATATTCAGGATATTCATGTAAAGGAGGCAGTGTAACTTGACACTTTTGACAACAACGTGTAAACTCATTAGTTGTATTGCCAGTTGTTTCTTCAGGGAAGTTAAGTGAATGACAATGATTGCAAATGACATTAATTAATTGCAATGAGACGCGTGTTGTAGACGTCTACGTTCATTGATTTTTGCCCGTCGGTCCCGTTTTTGTATGTTTGTCAATCGAGCTCTTTCCTTTTGAACCCGTGCCTGCTTCGCTTCCGCAGTTTGAGATGCGCGCTGCATGCGTCTACGTTCATTGTATCTGTCCATTTGGGCTCGTTTATGTACCTGTGTTAGTCGAGCTTTTCGTTTTTGGAGCCGAGACAGTTATTCTTCCGCGGTTTCAGAAGCGCGTTGTAGGCGCCCACGTTTATTGTTTTTTTTCATGCGGGCACGTCTTTGTGGTCCCGTTACTCGAGCCGTATCGTTTTGCACCCGTGATCGTGAATTCATGACTTGTCTGTTCTTTATCGTTAGTAATATGGGTAAGTAATAAGGATGATCGCACTTACTGTTAATAGGGAGCATTTTCTGTGGTTGTACGGTTAATAGTGCATCACTGTAATGAGATTCACCAATGCTGTATAGTTTGTACGTGTTCAGATGACGTATGTTTAATACTGAGCATTCGTTTCTTCTTATTATTACCCATCAGGTGTTGCGCCTGTGTTATCTGTGGTTGTCCTGTTAATATTGCATCACTGTAATGTGATTCCAATATGTAGTGTAGTCCGGTTTCTTGTTGTTTTTGTATGACGTCGGGTGTCCGCGTGCGGTTTTTTAGAAGTGCGTGGATTATGCTGTGTAGTGTGTACGTTGATTTCAGATGCGCGTTGTAGGCGATGCTCCTATCGTAGTATCTGCCGTTTTCTGTAACACAATTCGCTTTCCGTAATATCTCGGGGTTGATGTGTGACCCTTTGTGGACTCCGTAGTCTGTCACGTTTTACTCTGGTGTGGGGGGGTGACTCCTCTTTTTCCGTACCATCTCGGGCTTGATTTGTGAACCTTTGTGGACTCCGTAGTATGTCCCGTTTCACTGTGGGTCGGGGATAATGTGATTCAAATATGTTGTTTTGTCCGTATTTGTGGGGTTTCTGTATGATGTCGGGTGTTTGCTTGCGGTTGCTCTTTCGTTTTTGAGCGGTAATCTCGGGCTTGATGGGTGACCCTTTGTGGACTCCGTAGTCTGTCCCGTTTCACTCTGGGGCGTGGGTCTGACTCCTCTTTTTTGTGTGCTATGGGCGTGTTGCCTCATTTCTTATTTATGTTAGTGTGTATACTCCGTAGTCTGTCCCGTTTCACTCTGGGGCGTGGGTTTGATTCCTCTTTTTTGTGTGCTATTGGCTTTGTGTGGAGCCTGCGTCTGACTCCTCTTTTTTGTGTGCTCTGGGCGCGTTGCCTCATTTCTTATTTCTGTTAGTGGAGGGGGGCTTTGTGTCCCATTTCTTATTTATGTTAGTGTGTGTACTCTGTAGTCTGTCCCGTTTCACTCTGGGGCGTGGGTCTGACTCCTCTTTTTTGTGTGCTATGGGCTTTGTGTGGCGCCTGCGTCTGACTCCTTTTTTTTTTGCGTGCTATGGACGCGTTGCCTCATTTCTTATTTCTGTTAGTGGAGGGGGGCTTTGTGTGGCGCCTGCACACCATGTCTCCTGCGATTTCTGTTAGTTGGAGGGGGTTAGGGTTAGGGTTAGGGTTGCGTCCACGGGCAGGTCCCTGCGTCCATATCTGGTTTACCATTCTCGTTTAGTAATATGGATTTCCAAACCACTCAGTACTGTGATATAGCGAGTCCGCGGCTCCGAAAGAATGGCCAGATTTTTAAATAATCCATTGTCCATGTCCTTCTCCGTCTCCTTGCAGAGAATTGATGAGGTAATTGGGGAGAGTCGCACTTGCACCTGAAGGTGCAATTTTTCTCAATTGCTTCATTGGCTTCCTGTGGTGAGTGATTGAGGCGCTGCGTCCATGGAGCCATATAAATACAGGCCAGCACAAAAGATACGGAAACAAAAAAGAAGAAAACATAAGGAAGGAAAGAGGCTTGCAGAACCGAGAGTGCGGCATTGGGGCAGTGCAAGATGACAAGCCAGCCAGCTGAAGACAGACACAGAGAGAGAGAGAGGTCAAGCACGATCACGGGTCCCATGTTGGAGCAAGGGATCAGCACTCGAGGGACGGATCGTACCCACTGATTGTGTGAGGAGTGGGTACGATCAAGGTGGTGTCCTCTTCTGGAATCCGAGGGACGACTGTGTGTGTGAGAAGGAGGAGAGAGGACAACTAACCCCAAGCGGTCTGTCATTCACTGACGGAGGCAGCCAAGATGGAGGTCGGGAATGAGAGGACCGTGACTGCTGAAGTCTGTCCAGTTGACGGAGCCATGGATGAGTTGGGGAGACATGGAAGGAGTTGTGCTTGGGCCATTTGTCCCAATGACTGTTGTTGGTTTTTAGTCTCGTTTTAGCCTGGTTTTAAACATTTGGATTTTTCTGTTTTTATGGGTTATTTATTGATCTTGGAGAACTGCACTTTGGACTCTGTTTTGATGGGTTTTTTTTGTTTTTTTTTTAATTAAAGCACTGTACACTTTTTACACCATCCCCTTGCTCAGTATGATTTGTCCTCATTGCACAGTTCATTCGGTTACATTACTGATGGTGTTGGGTTCAAGAGGCTCCCAAAACAAGAAGGAGCAGAGAGCAGGACCCAACACCGTCACAAGTACCTCCAGGGCCAAATTAAGATGTTTATTGGCCCTAGGCTCTTAAAAAATTTCAGTGCTCCATATACATCTAATTCAAAATATAAACAATAATAAACCATAAAATTAAAATTTTATTTTTTGAAATGAAACAAAACTTGCAGTAAGATGGAAAATGTTTATTTTTGTATTCTTTCTTTTATATATTTGAAAAGTTTTCCCTTTTTCTAATTGCAAAGTCTTTGAACAGATCCTCAAAACTAATCTTACATAGTACATCTGCTTCTATACTTAGGTAGAGATAAGGGATCCAGCCTTGCCTCCATTATTACTATTTTATTTTAATTAATTATTTTTGCATTTAATGTGGGAGCCCCTTTTAGAGAAACCTGGTTTAGCTGTACAATATGCAGTTTGCACCATATGGTCCATGGTAAATCCGGCAATGGAAAATTTCTGTGGTGCCCACCTTCCCTTGATGCCCTGAGCATGTGCTTTATTTGCTTAATGGGTAATCCAGCTCTGAGTACATCCTTAGTAGTTCCTTTTACTGCAGAGAAGTTATCTGTTTTCTCACATATGAAGACCTCAGAAAGATGCAAGTTTAGATAATCTGCTATTTTACTGCCTGCATTTTTAAATTCTGCTTTGTTATTCCTGATGTACTTCACCTCCTTCTTCTCTGTTCTTTTACAACTAAACTTAGGAATGCATCTCTTTGGTTATACTGTATAATAAGTTAGTACTTGTTTTCTGCTTTGATGCCAATGTAAAATCAAGATTTTTAGCATTTTTTTGTTTTGAATAAAACAACTTTAAATCAACTTATCCTATAGCAGTATTGGGTATGTCCTGTACTATGGAATTCTGCTGCAGTCTTTTCCACACCAACAACTGTGGATGCTTTATGTGGTCCATGCTGTACATATTTCACCATACTATTCCTTTCACCTGTTCTTTTCTTTGTTACAATGTTAGATTCATTGCATGTGCCATATAAATGTGCAGTCTGTAATCATCTTGATTGTTTGTAATAATTTCAAAATATGATTCAGCCATGAAGCCAAATTAATAAAATTTAAGAAAAAATGGAATTGTGATTAATTGCATAATTAAAATTTTTTTATCGAAATTCTGTTTGTAAATCACAATTTCTTATTTCCTCCATGCATATTAATATAAAATGAAATATAAAGAAGTAAATGTTCTTTGGATGCTTGGACATGCGTTAGTAACTGTACCATGCTTCATGCCAGATGTCCTCAGGTACAGGGAGTGACATTCTATCCCCCTCTCAGACCTGTACCTCGACAGTCTTTTATGTTTACAGTGTGTGTTCCATCTTGTTCTGGACATTCTGTTATAGTGTAGAATTTCCAAAACAAGATTTTTTTTTTTTTTGGTAATGTGTGAACGCAGCACAGTTAATGTGCAATCTCATGTAGCACTTGGAGCTTTTCTGTCTGTAGCTTTAATGCACCACAGAAATGAAACTCACACCGTTTATATAACTGGTTTGATTTTTAACTGTTTTTCTCTACACTTTGGAGAGGTAGTGTATATTTGAAACAATGTGAATGAAAATACAGGAGAGATTGCATCTCTTTTTGATTCAATTTGATATGCAGTATTATAAGTAATGGGTAGCAACTCTGGTGTGTGTGGATAAAGGTTATAATGACAAAACATAAACATGTGCTGATAACCCGCAACTACTGTTAATAAATTGATTAATTTTGCACCGTTTCATTAAAAACATGTGCATGCATTAATGGCAACTAATCAGTAGCTCTATAAAAAAAAAATAATAAAAGCTGTAATACTGCATTCCTCTTTCCTTGTGAGCATACAACTGTTGGTGAACTTGAAAATAAATTCTTGAGTGAGGAAATTAAAAACCCACATCTGAAGCTGAACTTGCTTCAGTCATCTGATATGTGCATAGTGCTCAAGGTTAGGATCTGCTGTTTGCTCTACTGTTTATTTCACTTTCCATCATTTTCCATTTTGTAAGTTTATTTTGTGTTTTTCACTTCTTACTGGTTCAAATTTTTAGTTCCACACTTTCTCAGAGTTAAACTGTTGTACCCATACACTAGATTGGTTTCAATTTGTGTATTGCTTTAGAGCTAAACTCTCCAACACTTTATAACAGTACAAGATTACAGATCAAAGCATGATGTAGCATGCAGCCACTTGATGCAGCATTTTATGCATTTGTAATAGAATATGCTGTATAACACATTATAATTTGGGACTTGCTAATTTTATTATAATTTTACTTTGTTTACTTTCTTTTCATGATTATTGGTAACATCAAAAGGGTTTGGAATAATTAAAATCTGTGCTTTGCATGCACATAGGAAGTCTGTATGAAAATATAAGTTTTTTCAGAAGAGCTGGCTAAACATTTTCTGGGTTTTAGAATGCACTCTAGGTTATACTGAAATAGTCTTCTTTCAGCATTTATGTACATCAGTATCGTTAAATGCATATTTTTTCCTCCCTCACAGGACCACAAAATCGAAGAATTTATCAATTCTCCATTACACCCCATCCTACTAATTAGCTATGAAATGATGCTACGATGTTTAGAGCAAATAATGACTGTCAGCTTCAGCTTGATCATTTGCGATGAAGGACACCGTTTGAAGAATAGTAATATCAAAACATCTTATGCACTTACTAGCATGCCTTGTGAAAGGAGGATAATTCTTACAGGTATCATTTGTTTAAAGAAATAAAGATAAAAGTAGGTTTAATGAGAAATGCAGGTCTCCTATGAACCAATTTGATCACATGTTAAATTTTAATTAATTTCATTGTTACATACAAATGATTAACTGACATGTGACAAAGCAAGTTCCCACAGTGCTCCCAGACTTGTTCTCTGTTTTGACATCTGTCTTCCTTTTCTTATGTACTTATTTATTATTTATTTGTGTTTCTTCTGACCACCCTTTTATGGAAGCTACACTTGTTAAGTCATTATTTGATGGTAGAATCATAAACTGTAGTGCTTTAATGAAGTATGGCATGTTTTCCTTTGTCTGTTGATTTGATACTTTGTACTCAGTCCCTGCTTATCTTTTGTTTATTGGGTGTCTTATTTATAAAGTAATTTTGTCATTTTTGACATTTTTTCATTTTTGAGTCTTACTGAAAACGTATGATTTCTGCAGTTAGCTTCTAATGTGCTAGACCAGATATAGAGAGCACTACCCTGCTAAAATGTGTTAAATGCCACTGGAATCCTCTTCCACTCCTCCATGACGACATTACAGAGCTGGTGGACGTTAGAGACCTTGCGGTCCTCCACCTTCCGTTTGAGGATGCCCCACAGATGCTCAATAGGTTTTAGGTCTGGAGACATGCTTGGCCAGTCCAGCACCTTTACCCTCAGTTTCTTTCTTGGAGGTGTGTTTGGGGTCGTTATGTCAGAATACTGCCCTGCAGCCCAGTTTCCAAAGGGAGGGGATCCTGCTCTGCTTCAGTATGTCACAGTACATGTAAACCGTGCTGCAGCTCAGTTTCAGGGTGTTGGCAATCTTCTTATAGCCTAGGCCATCTTTACGTAGAGTAACAATTCTTTTTTTCAGATCCTCAGAGTTCTTTGCAATGAGGTGCCATGTTGAACCTCCAGTGACCAGTATGAGAGAATGTGAGAGCGATGACACCAAATTTAACACACCTGCTCCCCATTCACACCTGAAACCTTGTAATACTAACGAGTCACATGACACCGGGGAGGGAAAATGTCTAATTGGGCACAATTTGGACATTTTTCACTTAGGGGTGTACTCACTTTTGTTGCCAGCGGTTTAGACATTAATGGCTGTGTGTTGAGCTATTTTGAAGGCACAGCAAATTTACACTATTATGCAAGCTGTACACTGACTACATTGTATCAAAGTGTCATATCTTCAGTGTTGTTCCATGAAAAGATATAAAAAAATATTTACAAAAATGTGAGGGGTGTACTCACTTTTGTGAGATACTGTGTGTGTGTGTGTGTATATATATATATATATATATATATATATATATATATATATATATATATATATATATATACACACAGTTAGGTCCATAAATATTTGCATGTAGAAGATTTTGCTGTGAACAGACAACATGCGGTCAAAGGAGCTCTCCATGCAGGTGAAAGAAGCCATCCTTAAGCTGCAAAAACAGAAAAAACCCATCCGAGAAATTGCTAAAATATTACGAGTAGCAAAATCTACAGTTTGGTACATCCTGAGAAAGAAAGCAAGCACTGGTGAACTCAGCAACGCAAAAAGACCTGGACGTCCACGGAAGACAACAGTGGTGGATGATCGCAGAATCATTTCCATGGTGAAGAGAAGCCCTTTCACAACAGCCAACCAAGTGAACAACACTCTCAAGGGGGTAGGCGTATCGATATCCAAGTCTACCATAAAGAGAAGACTGCATGAAAGTAAATACAGAGGGTGCACTGCAAGGTGCAAGCTACTCATAAGCCTCAAGAATAGAAAGGCTAGATTGGACTTTGCTAAAGAACATCTAAAAAAGCCAGCACAGTTCTGGAAAAACATTCTTTGGACAGATGAAACCAAGATCAACCTCTACCAAAATGATGGCAAGAAATAAGTATGGAGAAGGCGTGGAACAGCTCATTATCCAAAGCATACCACATCATCTGTAAAGCACGGTGGAGGCAGTGTGATGGCTTGAGTGTGCATGGCTGCCAGTGGCACTGGGACACTAGTGTTTATTGATGATGTGACACAGGACAGAAGCAGCCGAATGAATTCTGAGGTGTTCAGAGACATACTGTCTGCTCAAATCCAGCTAAATGCAGTCAAATTGATTGGGTGGCGGTTCATGATACAGATGGACAATGACCCAAAACATATAGCCAAAGCAACCCAGGAGTTTATTAAAGCAAAGAAGTGGAAAATTCTTGAATGGCCAAGTCAGTCACCTGATCTTAACCCAATTGAGCATGCATTTCACTTGTTGAAGACTAAACTTCAGACAGAAAGGCCCACAAACAAACAGCAACTGAAAGCCGCTGCACTAAAGGCCTGGCAGAGCATTAAAAAGGAGGAAACCCAGCATCTGGTGATGTCCATGAGTTCAAGACTTCAAGCTGTCATTGCCAGCAAAGGGTTTTCAACCAAGTATTAGAAATGAACATTTTATTTCCAGTTATTTAATTTGTCCAATTACTTTTGAGCCCCTGTGTTAAAAAAATGCTTTAGTTGCCTCACATTTTTATGCAATCGTTTTGTTCACCCCACTGAATTAAAGCTGAAAGTCTGCACTTCAACTGCATCTGAGTTGTTTCATTTAAAATTCATTGTAGTAATGTACAGAACCAAAATTAGAAAAAAGTTGTCTCTGTCCAAATATTTATGGACATAAATGTATATACTGTATATATGCACATTGTCCCATGTAAAGGTAATTTGTAAGAATACTCAGACCTCGCTGAATGATGTCTCTTAGCTCTGTATCTTCAGCTAAGTTTAGAGGTCTGCAGTCTGATGTGATTCAATTTGCAATTAATACTTTAGATTTTGTATTATTCATGGACATATGTTGAGTTATACTTTACATTCATGGACTATAGTCTGCCGCAGATTTTGCTGCCTAACATTTGAGTTTGAGTACAGCGGCTTCATGTATGTTTTGCTTTTAAGTGATAAGCTAATGACATTGAACTTCTGTGATATTTAAATCTGCCCTCCCAAAGTTTACCAGTATTGACAACTTCGTCCTTTGAACCATCTGGGATTGTCTTAAATCAAAAGCAGGCATCATAAATTTCATCTTTCTGGTAGATCAGTGGTTTCCAAACTTTAAATCATGGCCCCCATGAATGTTGTTTCATCTTGTCAGGACCCCCACTAATATAAACACAACATGATAATGCATAGCATGATCTTAGATATTGGTTACTACTAACAGTAGCCATACTTCATAATTTTGTATAATAGCAGACCTGTTAATCAAAGCAAGTGCTAAATTACAGCAGATTATTGACACACGTGATTAAATATCACATGGGTATTTCTTGCCATACCACATCCAGGAGTTCAAATATTTTGAATATTCCTTCATTCTGAAGTTTTTCAGTACTGAGTTCTTCCTAGTAACAACTAAATCTGAGATTTCATAACTCACTTCCCTCCCCCTAATAGTTGCATTTGGGTATTTTAACAAGTGATTGCAGAAAGTGTTTTGTTTGGTTGTATAATTTTACTTATGCCCATCACATACTTTTTACAGTTACATATGAATCTAGATAAAACAAAACAGAAAAGTAATTCAAACTACATTTATAGCAAGTACAGGTCAAAAAGAGGAAAATATCTCAGTCAATTGTGAAGGCTGAGTGTTTTTTTTGTTTGTTTGTAGGGTCATATTGTCAACGTTGATTTCTAGTTTTGATACATTTAACCCATTTATGCCGAAGGTTGAAATTTTTGAGTTGTTGCGTAGAAAAATATAAGGAACAAGAATTTGAAGAGAAAAAAATTTTATTACAATACATTCCATTGTTGAGTTATATGGCGTTCCAAAATTGAAACACTAGGTAAATCCACTTCTTACATTATACATAGCATATGTTACTCCAATGTGACTGTCGTTCCAATAATGGAACATGATGCATAAATGGGTTAAGCTCAGTTTCTACTTTTATCCATCCATCCATCCATTGTCTCCCGCTTATCCAAGGTCGGGTCGCGGGGGCAGCAGCTTGAGCAGAGATGCCCAGACTTCCCTCTCCCCGGCCACTTCTTCTAGCTCTTCCGGGAGAATCCCAAGGCGTTCCCAGGCCAGTCGAGAGACATAGTCCCTCCAGCGTGTCCTGGGTCTTCCCCGGGGCCTTCTCCCGGTTGGACGTGCCCGGAACACCTCACCAGGGAGGCGTCCAGGAGGCATCCTGATCAGATGCCCGAGCCACCTCATCTGACTCCTCTCGATGCGGAGGAGCAGCGGCTCTACTCTGAGCCCCTCCCGGATGACTGAGCTTCTCACCCTATCTTTAAGGGAAAGCCCAGACACCCTGTGGAGGAAACTCATTTCAGCCGCTTGTATTCGCGATCTCGTTCTTTCGGTCACTACCCATAGCTCATGACCATAGGTGAGGGTAGGAACATAGATCGACTGGTAAATTGAGAGCTTCGCCTTGCGGCTCAGCTCCTTTTTCACCACGACAGACCGATGCAATGCCCGCATTACTGCGGATGCCGCACCGATCCGCCTGTCGATCTCACGCTCCATTCTTCCCTCACTCGTGAACAAGACCCCGAGATACTTGAACTCCTCCACTTGGGGCAGGATCTCGCTACCAACCCTGAGAGGGCACTCCACCCTTTTCCGGCTGAGGACCATGGTCTCGGATTTGGAGGTGCTGATTCTCATCCCAGCCGCTTCACACTCGGCTGCGAACCGATCCAGAGAGAGCTGAAGATCACGGCCTGATGAAGCAAACAGGACAACATCATCTGCAAAAAGCAGTGACCCAATCCTGAGTCCACCAAACCGGACCCCCTCAACACCGTGGCTGCACCTAGAAATTCTGTCCATAAAAGTTATGAACAGAATCGGTGACAAAGTGCAGCCCTGGCGGAGTCCAACTCTCACTGGAAACGGGTGCGACTTACTGCCGGCAATGCGGACCAAGCTCTGACACCGGTTGTACAGGGACCGAACAGCCCTTATCAGGGGGTCCGGTACCCCATACTCCCGGAGCACCCCCCACAGGATTCCCCAAGGGACATGGTCGAATGCCTTTTCCAAGTCCACAAAACACATGTAGACTGGTTGGGCGAACTCCCACATCTAGATTGAGCAATATTTGCCCACTCTTCTTTACAGAACTGTTTAAGTTCAGTCAAATTGGATGGTGAGCATTGGTGCACTGCTGTCTTCAAATCTTTGCACAGATTTTCAATGAGTTTTAGGTCTGGGCCCTGACTGGGCCACACAAGGACATTCACTTTTTTCTCCTTCAGTCAATTTTGCTGTGTGCATCGGGTCATTGTCGTGTTGAAAGGTGAACATTCTGCCCATCTTCAACTTTCTGGCAGAGGGTAGCAGGTTTTCCTCAAGAATTTGACGGTATTTTTGCCCCCATCCATTTTTCCTTCTACCCTAATGAGAGCCCCAGGCCCTGCGGCAAAGAAACATCCCCACAACAGGATGCTGCCACCTCCATGCTTTACTGTAGGTATGGTGTGTTGTGGATGATATTATAGATTATAGATTGCATTGAGTAAGTAAAGCTGGAAAAATATTGGTTAGTGTGTTTTCATTTAAGGCTGTAAACCAAAAATAAAAGGCTAGATATAATGAAGCCTGAGTTGCCTCGAAAGCTTGCATATTGTAGTCTTTTTAGTTAGCCAATAAAAGGTATCATTTTGCTTGACTTCTCACTACATTCATAATGGCTAACACGGTACAACACCCTAGTACTACTTACTTATATTTGAAATATTTTAAAGCAGTCACAAATTTTTGTTTTCCTAAAGGAAGCTTAAACCATATAATTTTATGGTCTCTACTATTTCAGAATGTATAGCGAATGCTATTATCAATAGTGATTCCTGATATAATATGATTACTGTTAATATTACAAACACAATTGTAGCATAATCAATGAATAAATGACAGAGTTTCTAAGATGCAGGCATTGGTTATTTCATTATTAAGAACACTATACATGAAATGAGCAGTTGAGCTTTTAGCCTTTGTCTTGTTAATTGTGTGTAGCTTTTTTTTTTCTTTTTTTTCAACTTCATTCTACCATTATATATAAATGAGTTTGAGAATTTCTTTCTTGTTGACAGGCACTCCAGTTCAGAATGATCTGCAAGAATTCTATGCTATAATTGAATTTGTTAACCCAGGCATTCTTGGGTCTTCCAGTACCTACAGAAAAATTTATGAAGAACCTATTTTAAAGTCTCGACAACCATCAGCAACTACGGTGAGAGATTTTTTTTTTTTTTTTAATTAAAACATGAGTTTTAAATATACAACGTATTCTTCATTAATAATTACACTATATAGAACAATCAATAATTTGAAATCGTACTTGATCAGAAGTCAAAAACATGTTTTGGTGGCTAGAATGCTTAGGCTTTGTATAGGAAGTATACAGTGGGTGACTATTGAAAGTAATCTAGGCTGACTGCTCTCCTTTTTTTTCTGGTTTCTAAATTGCTTTATCAAAAGGTAACATCTGCTTCTGATTTTTCCACTCAGAAACCTACCTGGGTCATTCCCTAAACTCTTAAGAACTCAAAGATAGGTCTTGCCTGTTGTCAGACAGACATGGTCGTAATAGCCTCTCCTGCAACAGCAATGCTTTTATTACTTTATTTTACTTTGATGTCTGATATATTTTGTTTTTAACTTTCTGCACAAGCAACCTAGTTTCTTGGGGCATATGACCTCTAAAAATCCTGAATGCTGAGCATTGAGGCCATACAACATTGTTTGACTTCACTGCACTCCGCAGGACCAGCTAGTTGCTAAATTTGCAAAAGCAACTGCTTTAGTGCCACCCTCATCAAAAACTAACCCTGGTGGTCACTCAGGACACCAGTCAAAAGAACCTACACTCGTATTGTAAGGAAGATAATAATCAGGTTCATGAAAAATATAAGTCATGTTATGTTCTAAATGAAGCATGAGTTTACCACTCAGGGAAGCCATTTGAGTATGAATAATTTTGAGAAAATAGAGAATAGTACTGAGAGAAATATTGAGAGTGAAATTAATAAATTTAAGAATGAAATGAGAATAATGAAGAGCAAGTTCAATATGATGCCCAACTTCATGATATAAAATACACAGCTACATATTGTGTCGATAAAATGGAACAGATGTTAGGCCCCACGGATAAAAGAAAATAATGCAGATGCCTTTGTAATAAATTATTGGGACTGGAGGATATAGGAAAAAGGAAGAATCTTTGTTTTCGCTTTATCCTCTTTAATAAAATCCCTGTGTGCATCCAGGTGTCCGTGTGTGTGTGTGTGTCTTCTGGTGAAGTGCGCATGCGCGGGGCACAGTGCGATGTGCGATATTACTGTCAGAGAAAGTTGCAGGCATTTTACGGAAATACAAACCAGTATCACTGCAAGAGGAAATTAAAGGTACACAATACAGTGACTCATATTACAGCCACATACAAGCCAGTATTACTGTCAGAGGAGATTAAAGACATATTACCGACGCGCACGCCTGTATTACCGCCAGAGACAATTAAAGGTATATTACAGACATACAAGCCAGTGGACATACAAGACAGTATTACTGTCACAGAAGATTAAAGACACACAATACACACGGCAGCCCACGAAGAACGGTCAGCTCAGCAAGTAAACATCAAGAAAAGAAAGGCTGAAAGAAAGAAAAATACGACCAACAAAAAGAATGAAGTCAAAGTCCCTTGCCATTTAATGTAGACTGTTCCTACTAATGTTTATGCACTACTGTTCTAGTACTAGAATATTCAGAGCATGTATTTGGGAGTCCATATAATTTTTATGAAAAAAAAATAACAATGTCACCAAAAACTGACAAACTGGAATTTAAGAGTGTATCATTTGCCTGACA
Organism: Erpetoichthys calabaricus; assembly: GCF_900747795.2. NCBI lineage: Eukaryota > Metazoa > Chordata > Cladistia > Polypteriformes > Polypteridae > Erpetoichthys > Erpetoichthys calabaricus. The sequence goes on from NC_041406.2 coordinate 131,755,586, forward strand.
AGTGCAAGATGTCATTGTCAAATTTGACAAACTGCAGGAGAAAGAAAAGGTGATTTTTCCATGCTAGGGAGAACCAAGAACAGCTAACTATATATCTCTCCAGTTTTTCCCAGTAGCAATTCCTAAAAATCTGTTATCAGATTAAGTACATGCAGCATGTGTGACCTACTTTTACCTGCTGAACTGTGAATTGTGCATGCTAGCCACACCTATACCTTTAGCTCGTCTAAGGAATCCCACATTTTGTTCCCAGCTATCTCCAAAACTTGACCTATGATTTGACTCTGGAAATGCATTTTGTCCATTTTTTGATATAGATAACAGTGGCTATGCATAAAACACAGTGCTAGCTCTGATGTACGTGTATACCTCAAAATGTCATGTGCAAAGCAGAAACTTACATGAACTTAAAACTCATGCTTTGGTTCACCTTGGAACAGAGACAGAATACTGTTTGATATATGTGTAAAGCTGAATGAAAAAGTTAATCATTTACTCTGAAAGTTAATTTTGTTGGTATTTGAAATTGTGCAATAAATTGATGCATGTTAGAATGTGTGTGTGTGTATGTGCGTGCACCACTTTATTAGGTACACCTGTTCAACTGCTTGTTAATGCAAATATCTAATCAGCCAGTTATGTGGTAGCATCTTAATGCATTTAGGCGTGCAGACATTGTCAAGATGAACTGCTGAAGTTCAAACCGTGCATTAGAATGGAGAAGAAAGTAGATTTAAGTGACTTGGAATGTGGCATTGTTGTTTGTGCCAGATGGGCTGCTGTATTTCAGAAACTGCTGATCTGCTGGGATTTTCACACCGAGCCATCTCTAGGGTGTTTGGAGAATTGTCTGAAAAAGATAAAATATCCAAGGGGTGACAGTTCTCAGGGGAAAAATGCCTTGTTGATGCCAGAGGTCAGAGGAGAATGGCCAGACTGGTTCAAGCAGATAGAATGGCAACAGTAACACAAATAACCACTCATTACAACCAAGGTATGCAGAAGAGCATCTTTGAACAAACAACACATTGAACCCTGAAGCAGATAGGCTACAGCTACTGGAGACTACACTGGGTGCCACTCATACCAGCTACAAACAGGCAACTGAGGCCACAAGTTGAACGGGCTCACCAAAATTGCACAATAGAAGATTGATGAAAGTTGTCTGGTCTGATGAGTCTCAGTTTCTGCTGTGACATTCGAATGGTAGGGTCAGAATTTGGTGTCAACAACATGAGCCCATGGTTCAAGCTGCTGGTAGTGGTGTAAGGGTGTGGGGGATATTTTCTTGGAACATTTTGGGCTC